>NW_017306642.1:918714-967117 GCF_000935625.1 Nanorana parkeri | reverse complement strand
GGGGGACGGGGGGTGAGAAGTTCCCAAGTACAAAGAATGGATGGTGGATGGGGAATCAGGGAGTCAAAAATATATAGTAGAATGTCCATTGGAAGAAGTTGGCCAAGTGAGGAGATACTTGGTCTGGTCCAAACACAATGATTAGCGATCATATGAGTGTAAGGTAGGATTGATTTAAAAAGGAGTGAGGATTGGCCAGGAGTTAGGAGGATGGGACCATTTAGTTGTGGTCTTTCATGTCCATAAGGTTGTTTTCATAGGCATTATGAGCATTGTTGAGATCCATTATATACACCTCCAGCAAGGGCAAAGAGGACCAGACCTCACACTTAGTGAAGAGTTGGTGGATTATATGGTTGAGGCTGAGATCAACATAGCATCATCCCTGGTGGTGTGTATAACTAGTTTTTTAAACTGATGCACACACTGTAGAGGAAAAGGAGCTGCCAGATGTTGGGTTTAATGGTCTAAAGGGAAGGGTGTTTATTTGGACAAGTTACTTCTAATGCCTAAGAAGTAGCCAAAGCTATCAAAGATATGTAAAGCAGACATCAGTGACAATTGGGTATCATTAAGGTAGCACATAAGGTAGCACATTGCCTGCATATAAAGTTTCTCTCCCAAAGAGCCCACTCTTAGTCCCTTTATAGCCAAGTTATTGCATATAAGGGTTGCAGTGGGCTCCATCATCAAGGCAAAAAGGCCAGAAAAGAAGGGTCACCCATGTCTCTCCTAAGATGGTGCCTGAAACAGGCTCCATTGTAACATGAATGGCTCAATTCACAAAGCCATACAAAGAATAGGATTCTGTAATGTCATGTTATATTACCGTAATTTTTAAATCTTCCAGAAAAGGTGACAACCTTACTTCTCACAGGTAATAAATAAATGTAAATCAGTGACAAGACTAACAAATTGTGCAGCAAATTATAATTGACTATAAAATGTGAAAGAGGAAACAAGTGTAACTTAATTAACTTGACTTGTACTTAAAACCAGCGTAATCAATGTTAAAAACAATTAAAGCAGTTTGGATGGAAGGGGATAGACATTACACACATCTATTCTCAGTTCCAACAACCTGCTTATTTCACGTCCCTGCGCATACCACACCCTCCTCCCACCCTTTCTCCAAGCTGTTAAACTACATGAGAAAATATTTTGACATGTGAGGCCTGATTATTTAAGTGTGGATTGAGGTGAAATAAACACAAACATCCAATATTGTGCAGGGAGATTTTAAATCATGGAGCTTTTCTTGTTTATAATTGCACATTTAATTGCATGCACTTTACCATGCTGCACACTTGAAAAAAAGCTACAATGTGGGAAATATGGGGGCTCCCATTATTGCACCCTTTTGAATAATATATGTATGCTTGCTTATGGAGCCTTATTTCCTAAGACAGCTCCCACTGGTTACCATGGCATCCAATCACCATGGCTTACTTGTTTGGTGCACTTCCCTTAGCCCGCAAAATGGGCCAGTTGGTTCTGTTTGCCTCCCAGGCCAAACATTTCCTTTTCTCCTCTCCTTCGTCGTTCAAATTTTTGAGAGGGCACTGGAGTGGCTATTAACATTAGAGGAGACCATGGCTGTTTTTGGGATGGGTTGGGGGGCTTTACTGTATGGTCCTAAAGGTCATTTGTTAAAGGTATACCTGTACTTTAAGGGACCCCCAATGTGTATTGTGTGAACTCAGTTTAAGCCACAGCTCCCAAACAGGATCTAACTGTTTAAGTGCAACTGAAGCCAATTTTTTTTTAGTTTTCCATAGAGTGGAGATAGAACACTACGTATCCTGGTGACCATTATCAATGAAATTCCCAAAGAGGAATAGATGGGGAATCCTCCAATGGGGATACTAGTTCTGCTGACCTTGCTGACCACCATGGATGTTCCTTACTTTGGAGATTTTCTCTCACTTTCTATTGTGACTATCAGACAGGAAGTGAAGATAAATCCCAGTGAGACACAGATGGCAAAAAAAATGCTGATGGTTTTATAACCCTCCCTAACTCTTT
This sequence comes from Nanorana parkeri, assembly GCF_000935625.1. NCBI lineage: Eukaryota > Metazoa > Chordata > Amphibia > Anura > Dicroglossidae > Nanorana > Nanorana parkeri. The sequence continues at coordinate 965,092 of NW_017306642.1, read as the reverse complement.
CCAAAACAAAAAAGTTTTGGTTTCAGTTCTGTTATTCATTATTTCTATATTTCCTTTATTCCCAATAAAACAACAGTATGTAAAAATGCAGTTTCACTCATGATATGTTTCATATTGTATGCACATTTATATTTTGCTTCTGTTTTCTTTCAGACAACCATATTCAGCACCTTGACTGTTGAGAAGTCACTATGCGAGACAAAACTGGTAGGAAATGTTTGTCAAGGAAGGCTATTTCCATTTGCAACAAATGTCTTCTAAAACTATGTAGCTATTCTAAACTAATAGATTTTGTGATAAATATGTCTAACAATTATACTTTGAGCACTTTTCTTTTCAGTAACTTTTTCCTTGTAAGATACTGTACAACAGGGTTCCTGTGTGGTTTCAGCTGCTTCACCTTGCTAAATATTTACTGTATTTAATTGCCAAAAGATTGAAGTTTAAGTGTGTATTTATAAACAATGTGCAAAGTTATTCGCCCCTGTGAATCTCTGTAAACATTTGTTCTGTGTGAATAGAGGCAAAAATTAACAATCTTAATGTATTTTCTTTTGTGGTTGAATGTATTATAATGTAAAGCCACATACTATACTAAGAACATTAATTTGTCCCTCTATTCGCACAGAATAATCTTTCACAGTGATTCACAGGGCAAATAGCTCTGTTAATTGTTATAAATACATCCCTATGTGATACACTTTATTGGTTAACACGTGCTGTGAAAGATGCAAACCTGGAGAAGGCATCTAAGAAATCTCAAAATTTTACATCTTTAATAACTTATGTTAGCCAATAAAGGGTATCACTTAAACTCCAAACTTTCTGCATTAATCAGTGGCTAACACGGTACAAAGCTCTACTACTGCTGTATTTCATTGGCTCATTAAACCATTTGATGCCTGCTTGGGTATATGCAATTTAAACAAATATAATTATTTGCCCAGGTATATTTATATCCACCTGCCAACCTCTCGCTGGGAATGACCCCTAAAATTGACTCCTTCCTTATGAATCATGTCTGCACAGGATGACCAAGCAATTTATAGTTCAGCCATTCATCTTGAGCTACAGTACACCATTGCTGGCAGGGTTTACAGTATTTTCTTACATTAACTCCATTGGATATTTGATTAAATTATTTTTGCTTGAATTCAAAAGTAATGTCCATTATTGTCCACAAAAACCGATGCTGATGTATTCTGATGTTTGTAAAACGCAGGACTAATCCTCCATAACAATAATGTGGGTATCAATATGCAACAGTAATTCTACCCAAGGCTAATCGTAATTATTGGACTGGGCTGAGGGGCACCTAGGAAATATTCTTAGCTCAGACTACTCCCCTTCAATTTGAGACAATCTGCACTTCTACTTTATAAATGCCCCTAACAAGCTGTAATTGGGGGCAAATACAGGGGAAAAGGAAGCATTAGCTTTTATTGACAAGCTGACAAAGGAATGATGCATACCACGGTATAATGCAATAAGGTTTATCTGCATTACTGTCACAGTCGTTATATGAATGTGTCATATCAAATAAAAGTAAAATCAAAAAACTTTGCTCCCCTTCACCACGGTAATTGTTTTTTATTGGCTTGTTAATTATATATTTTTATTTCCACATATACTTTAATATGTACTGTTTTATCCTTTTGACTAAATATGCATGTTAACAGCTGAATTGTTTAAAATAAAATGTGACAAGCTGGAAATGATTAATTGAGTCAAGGGGCTCAAAACCAAAATGTATCTTTATGTGGCTATATTGCAAAAAGGGCATAATCAGGACTTCATCTGTTGGCATGGCACATTTTTTAACTTTATTTGTCAAATTAATTTAACAATATATACATGTTAAAAGTCCCCATTTGCCCCTATCTCATGTCCTTATGTCCTGGTGTCAGAGGGACAGACAGTGATGGGAATTCTCTACAAAGAAAATACAGACAGCAGTAAAAACAGTAAGGCACCAAAGTTTCTACAACTAAGCCTGCCAGGGTGAAATGCGTCAGGGAGGGTGGCTGCCCTACCACGTTGGCTGCTGGTTTTGAATAAAGTATCTTTATGGTGACGGCAGCACTGTGCGGTACTTTCTTCGGGTCAGTGTGTTTATGTGGATGGCTCTCAGCTGCCACACGCATCGTGTCCAGATGGTGGAGCTTGAAGTGGAGTGGTGAAGTTCCTCTGCATCCTGTATATTAACAGTAAAGACTTGTCATAGCGAAAATCTGCCAGTTGATGGGGAGTGTACAACCTCAATTACTGTACAATTGGCAAATTTTTGTCTTTCAAGTAGGCTAGAAAACTTTTGTCTAGTTGGACCAAAATTGATAGGTTAGTGGCATTGTTGTACAACAAAAATCTCAAGATGAACACTGCACATGCTCAAATCTGTACCTTTCGATCGATGAAAATCAGCCAGGTGGTGGTGCTGAAGAGCGTTAATTGTGAACTACATTGGTCTGTGCATGTTGGGCTAGTTGTAAGAAAATTGAACGAGGGTGAGATGTCTGGACAAAAAAAGTTGTACAATGGTTGTAAGGTGTATGGCCACCTTTAAGGGAATGTAAAGCAAAATGGAAGCTTTTCACAAACAGTAACAAAAACCTGCCATAAGTTCTAACCCTGCTACCGTTTCAATCTAAAAGTAAAAAATACAAAGTTTAGACTGGACTTGCACTTAAAAAAACAGCAATTTGATGGTTTTTTTTTTTTAAATGACTGCACAAATAACCTCAAAGCCTGTGCATTTTTAAATTTGCCGGAGAGGATAATAGCAAATTAACATATGTCTGTATAATGAATAAATTAAAATGCCTCTGTGGGGCTCTTCTGTATAAATATTTGTAAAGAGCAGTAGGCAAGACATGATTTGTAGTCATTTTTAGAGGCAGGAAAATGTAATGTTTTTTAAGATATTCAGTATATCAATTCATCTAGTAATATTTACATATTCAAATAATATGTGGGTACAGTTTTAAAGCATAGCAATATCAATCCATGATTACAGAGGGAATGTGGATGTTTACTAATTGGGTCTTATTTCTAAAGTCAATGAACAGGAGCAGTGATATGCTGGCATTGCGGGTTCACCAAGCATGCGTGATCCCTGAACCAAAATCTACCAAATTGTAGAACGATGTTCAGTAAAATGAGCATGATGAGGTTCTAGGATGCTGCGTGCATTGAACATCTAAAAAGTACTGCTTTTGTGCTTTCTGTTCTGAAAAGGTGCCCTAAGGGCAGCATTTCTCAACCAGTGTGCTACGGCACACTGGGGTGCCTTCTGGCTTTGTCAGGGGTATCCTACTGCTTTGTCAGGGGTGCCTTCAAATTTTCAGTATAAAACAAAAAGGCTGATGAGTGCAACTCCTAGGTGCATGCTACTAAACTTGGTAGGCTAACAATAAACACTCATATAAGTGGTGACTTAACGTATTTTGCGGTCCATAAGACGCACCGGACCATAGCACGCAGGGAGGTCCGGCGCGCCTTATGGAGCACTCGACAGACTGTAGCTTCTGACACAGCTTCTATGACAGAAGCTGTGACAGAAGCTGCAGTTAGTGACCGCTGAGACAGGTGGCGCTGTGATTACAACGCCACGGTCTCAGTGATCACACAGAGCAGACGTAGAAAGTCCGTTCTTCGTCTGCTCTATGGTGATATCCATCGTCGCCGCTGCTCGTTTTTAATACGAGTGATCTCATTAGATCACTCGTATTAAACGAGCAGTGGCTCCTACTGCTGAATACGATCGCCGCCGCCGCTGCTCGGCTTTAATACGAGTGATCTCATTAGATCACTCGTATTAAACGAGCAGTGGCTCCTACTACTCGCCCGGCGCCCGAAACTGCATGTCTCGTGCGTCGGGATTCGCTCCATAAAAGCAGGCACATTTTCCCCCTCCTTTTGGGGGGAAAAAAGTGCGTCTTATGGAGCGAAAAATACGGTACTTTCCAGTTGGAGTGTCAGGCATCCAGGGTCTTTCTATTCCAATGAAGAAAGACCCTGGATGCCAATCCACTTCACACATACCTGCTGACACTCCAACTGGAAAGTAAATCACCACCTATATGAGTGTTTATTGTTAGCCTACCAAGTTTAGTAGCACGCACCTAGGTAGTTGCGCTCCTCAGCCTTTTTGTTTTATATTGTGTTTGTGATCTACAGGGTTCCTCTCCCTGTATTGAGGAGCAGTGCACACCATTCCACATTATCCTCATTCCTGAAGTGTGTCCTTCTCACAGGAGTGCGCTTTATCATTTGTTTTTATCTATTCAAATTTTCAGTGTCATGCATTCCAATGATGCAGGCAAGCCAGGCACCAGCACCATGGAAGTACGTGATGCTAGTCTAGGATGAGGTGCATCCAGAACTGCTCACAGCCAGTGTTCCCCCCCCCCCCCACTAAATTTCCCCTTCCCCATCCTGCTTAAGACTTTTTGCGCAACCTGTCATTCACTGGATACAGTGCGCACGCTGTACCCAGCTTTTGACATGTTATGCTATTAGTGTAGCAGGAAAGCTGGGGTCTCAGGTGGGCACTGCAGGGTCTCAGGTGGGCTGTGCAGGATCTGTGGTGGGCTCCGGGGGTCTATGGTGGGCTCTGCAGGGACTCTGGTGGGCTGTGCAGTATCTGGGGTGGGCTCTGCGGGGTTTTGCACTTGCAGCTGAGGCTGCTGGATGCAGTGCAGCCGGGCTCACCTGAAAGTTCTGCCCAGGGCAAACACGGTATCACGGTTCCTCCTGCACTTATCCCGCCTCCTACAGTATATGAACGTGTATGTTTGTTTTATAAAATGTTTGCTTTCCAAACATTCATGCAAAGTTCAGCAGTACAGAGCATTTTAAGTTTGCACAATTAAAACCAGATATTTTCACTGATTTTGTGTATGGAAATATGTTTTTAATTTATCTATTCTAACAGTCATTGGTAAATGATGAGAATGGTGGTATGGAGGGGGGTTTGGATTGGAGGGGAGCGCATTGAGGAACCTGGCCTTGGGGCAGCATAGAGAGTAAATCTGGCCCTGCCATATTTGCTTGCCGCAGCAATCTACAGCTACACATTATAGCCCAATATGAACGTAACGTAGCCTTATTGTGATCAATTTTATGCTGCGTCATTAGGCTCTAGGTACCATCTGCTCAGCTTAATATGTCTTTGAAAGATTACTGCAGTATACTTTGGTTGTTGCAGTGTCTATGTTCACTTGCAACAATGGGGTCTCTATGAAACCTCACCGTAGCCACTGTAACGTGCATGCTCTAAGACATACACAGACAGCACAGACAGGCTGCTGAGTAAGAAGACCCTATAACAGTATAGGCAACAACATTTATTGTGATACAAAGAAGTTTAAAAAAACTTGAGCGCACATGTGTAGCACAATGCAAGCATAAATATTCATAGGACATACAGTCTTGCAGTCAGGGCTTTGGCCAGAGATTGTGTGCGCTCCCAGACAAGAAATCAAGGGAGATGCTATGACAGGGACACAAACTGGGAGACTATTCTAAAGATTTCGAACTAGTGTTGACGCAAACAAAAATTTTATAACGGAAGAAAGTATATGTGTGTAAAGAGATATGTCATTTGTAATGGATAGCTACTACTTTAAGCTATTGGTTTTAATATGAATTATTTTCCTCTGTGTATTAGGTGCATGCTGGCATGGTAGAAGACAAAAGTGACCTTGTTAGGCTTTGAATCTCACCGTCCCTGGGTTATTTATTTCTTATAGGTGTTCTATTAGATAGAATAAGCTGTCTAGCTATTATTAAATGCACCATCTAGTTTATTGCTGCTGAGAGACCTTGTCTTCTTCAGTCACACAGTCCTGACAGTATCTTCCCAATCTAAATTATTTCCTGGAGCTAGAGCTCTAAATTTAACAATTTGTTCAACACTTTGTATACTAATTAACTACAGGTATTTGAATAGGTAGGTCTTATCTTGATGTTGTTCCCTGTAGCCATGCATCTTAATACCCCTGCTGTCATTCTCTATGGATTCACTATGGAAACATCTGTTTTACCTTAATATATTCACATTTTGCCTATTTTTATTCCAGAATTTGAATGTAATTGGCAGAAGTCCATGGAAAAACATACTGCTAGCTTTAGCAAACTTAGCATTTTCAAAATATATTGCATTTTCTATATGTTATATCTATATATATATTGAATGTCTATATTCGACTGCAGAACACTTCATCCAATAAGGTCTCTGTAGGGCTGTACAAAAGGAACCACTTTTAAAGTACTGTAAGATACAGTATTGCCTTCTTATAAAAAAAAAAGATATTTACACATCCTCACGTCCAGCACAAAAAAATAGCTCAGTTTCTGCTTATGGGTAAGTGGGCCTAGTCATGCAAAGCATTCCCTTTTGCCCCTTTTATCCATCTGTGCATTTAGAACTGCTGTATAGCACAGATATAGCCATAACTTTACAGAGCCACTATTACCAACTCACATACAGCTTTTTCATAATTCTTAGCCCTAATCAGTGCAAGATATGGCTTTACTGGCTCTATGGTGCAGGGTTTGGCAGTATAAGGGCTTGAGCACACAGACATTTGTTGGCATTTAAACTACGTTTTTTGAGAAACTGAAGAAAAAAAATGAAGTGTGACACCGTCATTGAAGGTTTTTTTTTAAACCCTCTTGGTAACCTAAGGAGACACTCTCATATGGCTGCCACTTATAATCGAATAGGGATTATAAGTGGAAGTGGATGCATTGTCCCTAGGAAATTTCAATTATTTCCTTTAAATCTTAGAATAAGCCAGTCTAGTCTTTTGGATGCCTTTCCTGAAGTTTTACTGCAGATGAATTGGAGGTTTACTGGAAGTACAATAGTTATATCTGGCAGGAGATGGTAGCTCAGATTCCTCGATGCTAATCCAAATATTCAGATTTTTTGGGGGTTTGACTGTAATCTAAAAGTGATATTGGTTAATTTTTTTATCATGACACTTACATATTGCTTGAGTCTTAATTGAGCTCTAAAGTGAACCCGTACTTTGGCCATGTAGCCTAAAGCCCCACCATCTACACATACATACTCCTTCACTTCCTTGCTGCTCTTGTTGGATTTGGGGAGCAAGAAAAAGCATTTAGAGCTTACATGGGGTTAAGCACTCTCTCCTCATCGCCTACCTGAGCAGTCACTTGCCAATAACCACCACTGTCAAGTGGAATAAAGGGAAGTGAGTCACATGTTTCCAATACCTGGAATGAATTAATTTGTCTATGTGTCCAGTGGCTGAATGGAGCAGCAGTGGACTGACAGGAAGGAAAGTATGCGGTTTATAGGGCCACTATTAAAGTGAATCCAGTGCTTTACCCTGCATGAGCAAGAAACATTGCCCTTTAATGCCTCTTACCGAGCCTTACGGGGCTGCCGGAACACAGGGCAGGTAGCTGTGGTTGACAGATTCCATATTTTCTGCATATGAGAGAAAGCAAGGAGCCTTTAGTTGGTATGTGTTGAAAATGTTCTCCTACATTACAACCAAACAGATAAAAAGGGTCCCCAGATTATCAACAAAAAAGCGGGATGGTCTGGTGCACTACCTGGGGGAATAACTGAGCAAGTAAATTGAGTATCCTATAAACATTTTAGGCCTTTCAATTGCAGCATGGTGTGCCTTTCAAATATTATGCAAAATCATCAAATTATATGTGCTTTCTCTCATTCTGTTTTCAACAGAATGGCTCACCTGCATGTTTTCGAATATTAGGGATAAATGAATTGGGATATACTACCTAGCCTCAAGGGGGTTATCACAGCGAGGCCCAGGACCACTGGAAACTGATCAGCATATTAGCAATGTCATTGTCAGCCAGTGTTACCAAATTTCAAGACCACCATTGTGTGACCTTGAAATAAGCGTATTGTGTTTATGCCCTGCAGGATCCATATTTTATAACATCCAATGGGAAAACAAGTCATTAAGGGGTTGTCTGCCACTGTAATTGTTGTACATGCCTGATATACATTTTGAACCTTCTAGAATAACTATGTTAATGTAAAAATATAAGGAAAATAATACATTTTTGATGCACATCTATACTAAAACCATCACAGTTTTAGCAAAACGAAAACAATGGCATATTCAAATCACAGATCTTCTTCAAATAGACTATATTTAAAAAGAATTGCTCTTCGGACACAGCTTCGGCATGAGTTCTCAGCTGAGCTGTTGAAATAAGTCACACAGTCCCCCTGAATACTGGAAATGCCTGGAAGCTGTTCAGTTTACTACCACTGTGTTTTGGAATTGAGTGCTGTTGAAAATGGCATTAGATAAAACGTACAATAACAAATGAAATCGAGAATGAGATTAAAACCCCAGAAGGCCGCACCATGTTCATTTTCTCGGGGAAAAAGAGGAATATTTTCACATGTATTTTTAGCTAGTACATCCACTGAGAAAATAGCAGTGGTGCGTAGAGCAGTCTTTCTTAACAGTGTTTTCTATAGCGGATGATGAAATGGAATGAAAAATGGACTTATGCCCAAACCTGGTAAAATGTGTGCTAGAACATTGCAGAGTGCACAATCCATAGTTGAATGTGTGTTGTGGTGCCATACATTGTGGTACAATTCATGTAGGATGACTCCCTAACACACAATTGCAATAGTGGGAAACACACCTGTGCTGTGTGTTGTGGTTTACTGCATTAACAAAATGGTCATGTCCATTTTATCATGCATTAAAGCAGAAGTTAAGTGATCTTAAAATCTTGCCAGAGAGTGCTAGTATGCACAGCATAGTAGCACATTATGCTGACTTACTTTATAAGCAATCCCGAATCTTCTGGGTTCAATGTCTTCAGCCTCTTGTTTGGGTGGACCAGCATGATGTAACTCCCACGCATCCACACTGGAGTTACTTCATTTTGACACAGCACCTTGATGAGCCAGTGTTCTGTGCTGCATATGCATGGCTCAGGGCACTGAAAAAAAATTGCTGACTAGCAAGTAGGAGCTTTTTTGGCAGAAGATATATATGTTCAGTCATTGCACCTGGTCACCTTGATAAAACGGGTCCCTATTAACCCACAGAAACATTGTTGGTAGAATCATGGTTGCTTAATACTTTTGGTGTAATGACTACATCTTCATTCATGCTTGGATCTGTGGTGCCTCCAGTGCACCCAAATTGCATCTTTTTGGCTCTGGGGTTTCTGCAGCAAGGACTTAATTCATAGATTTCATTATCTAGTTGCCCTGAACTAAGAGAAGAATGCTGCAGAGGGCAGTAGATGGTCATTATGTGACACCTCTCTCTGCAGCATTAAGGAGATGCCCAATGCCCAGTGCCAGGGTACAAGTATCTCAAAAATTGCAGGTATTAGAAACAAATATTAATGTCTATATATATAATTTGAAATCTAATTTAAGAGAGAGAGAATCACATGCCAGCTTGGTTTTTATTGGTTTGGACACAAGCAGGAGACTACTATTTTTAAGTGTTAACTGTCACGGTAGATCGAGGGTCAGCTCCTTGCATGTGTTTATTGTATAGAACCTAATCAGGCCTTACTTTGTTTTCCTTTTCACTCTTGGTTTTATTTATTTATTCAACCTAGGTCTGAAACTGAGATCCTGAATTCGATGCCCACCAACATACATGTTTGTTTAGGTTTCTGCCAGTAGCAATGGTCTTTTCCCCATAATCCACAATCTATAATAAATATATGTTGGTGGGTTAGAGCATATGCACAAAGTAACCCTAAAATGTGTTGTATGAATATGGTCATTAGATTGTAAGTTCTTCTGGGGCAGGGATTGATGTGATTGGTTTAGTGTTTGCTATGAAACATTGTTAAATATGATGCCATGGTGGGTAGAATTGTAATGCATTTTTAATGGTGTATTGGTTGCATGTTTTAACTCATAGGCTTATTTTGAACTTATTCAAAGAATATCTAAAGCTAACGTATTTTGTTTTTTTTGGATGGAGTAGAGAATGGTTAAAACCCCTTTTAGTTTCTATTTGCCATCTGTATTGCATTCCAGAGATGTTCTTTCACTTCCTTTATTGAGAGGAAGTCTTTCCAAAGGAGAAGTATCTGCTCTTAAACAGTTGTGACTGAAACAATTGTCCATTTGGAAAAGTCTACTCTGTTCCTGTCCTGTTCTGGTTAGAACTCAAGATTTTAGGTTTTCCCTCACTTTCAGTCCCAGTGACAACAGACACCAGGACCAAAAGAAAGGTTGAATCTCGCCAGTGGGGACAGACAGCAATAAAAACTTGACAGGGTTTCAAACTCCTCACTACTTCATCCAAAACTAAAAAAAAAAATTTGGGCTTTAGATACACTATTCAATAACAACCTATGTGACTTTTTTTTAACATATAATGATTAGACTACAGTGACCTGACATACACTATGGTTTACTTCACTTTGTTGGTAGCTTTTACCATGCTGGAGAAATGCAGCAGTGATATTACTTGTCGGTTTTGGTACTTACTTATTGGTATTTCATACGATTATATTTTGATTTTGTGAGAATATATTATACATACACACATATATACACACAGTGTAAATACAGTATATGCAGCATGAGGATATATAGGAAGGCAATGACACATGCTGGTTTTGACACTTTTTATTTATGATCATAAAATTTTCACACTGGAAGACTTTCATCATTTGATGCAAAGTCTAGCAGAAAATTGTCTGGGGTTTCAGGCTCATTCCACTGTCATTACTCTACCTTTGTTAAACTTTACCTTGGATGAGCTAGACAAATATAAAACTCCTAACCTGACCTGTGCATATGCTGATTCATAACATCTGAAACCATTTACAGCCGTCCATTTCACTTTTTGCTTGTTCAAACATGTACCTCTAGAAGACAACATAACATCACATGAAATCAGACAATGAGTACTCTTGGTATGTAAACACTTTCCCTAGGGAATTTTCAGAATGACTAATCTGATTTAGGTATTTGAGATCTTTGAGACAGACAGGTGGACAGAGATGATAGGTGGAAGGATGAATGGATAGATGGATGGATGGATGGATAGATACATACATAGATGGATGCAATTATAATATCTAGAAAGAATGATAATGTAGAGATTGGTACATAGGTAGGCAGAGGATAGACAGATAAGGATTGATTTACTAAAGGAGTAATGAATCTCATCCAGAGCAGTGCAGGGGAGTTTCAAAATAAAACAGGATTTTGCCTTGCGCATGATTGGATTACTAAAATGAACAAATCCTTATTTATTTCACTAATCTGAGTGAACATTATCTACTCTTTTACCAAATCAAACCTATTGCATTTATAGTTTGTAACAGTTCACAAGTAAAAGCACACCTCACGCAGCTTTGCCATAAAAACATATCATGAAAAAATACTTATTTTGCTGTCTTCTGTAGAAATCTTTTCCCCAACTGTATATAACAAATTCTATCCAAGAATACTTTATCATGCCAATTGAGGAGAGATGCTATACTAGTTTTGCAACAGTTATTTATGGTACCTAGTAACTACATTTCAGATATTTTTTCCCCAAGCCTGTTGGTACTGAATGAACCCATTAGGTGGAGTTATAGATACAATTTTCACTATTAGGCTTTGTACACTTGTCAGTACTGAACCTAAATTTAAGGAAGTGAACACAATTGTACCAGGCTGTAGATATTTTCTATTCATTTAGTACATCTACCCAAATGAATAAAGACCCATTTCGACTGATATGATTTGCTTTCATTTTGCAAGTAATTAAACCTCATAGACAAGGTAGAAGTACAGGTTTGTTGCTACCATGGATTTAAGGCAAACCCTGCATGTTCAAGGTTGATGGCTCTGGTGAATTTATGATGAATTTTGCCAAGCCAATTTCTTTGTCACCATAATGCACTGCCTGGCCTTTAAGCTTAGGTTAGTTGTCTTAGAAGGGAAAATAATGGAAGCTCTGTTATGTGCCCACCCCCTCACTATAAGGCCATAAGGCCTCATTCACACGGGGCATGTTGCTCTGTGTAGCATGAAGGGTCAGTTGTTGATGCGCCTGGAGGTGCAGGAAGAAGCATGCGGGCAGCTCATTTAATCCTAAGGAGATGCAGAAGCTGTGTGCCCTCACATGCTGCCCGTACAGCTCCGAGTTTTGACAGCCAGAGGCAAATGGTATGCAGACCTGGATCCATCATATATGTGTCCAAGGCATATGAAAAAAGGCACTTCATGCTTTGTGAATGAGGTCTAGAAGGGTGAATTCCCAGCAGCCATTTGTCAGTATATTTTGCAGTAGTTTAAGGGAGAGTTGACAGTCTGTGCAGGCAGAGTTAGTTGTTATACTATACTATATTGTGCTAAAATTATTTTGGATTTCTGTATGGTGGACTACATATTCTTGTCTACCCCTTACCCATTTACACTGGGGGGTTTTTTCGTTGGGGTTTAGTGTTTCAGGGTTTATTTTTTTGGAAGCTTTTTTTTAATCTTATTATGCTAGGGACTTTTTTCTTTATTTTGGGATTTGCAGCATATACTTGCTAACACAGGCAACGGTGCCCTTTGTTTACAACATTTTAATGAAGGTTAGAAACGTACCCCTGTGCACATGCAAACGTGTCATATACTCAGGGGGGTCTGGGAGGACTTCACTCATTCTGCTGGGTGTAACCAAAATGGTAAGCTGCAACAAGGCAGGGATTAGTGATACAGTCCCTCTTGTGCTCCTCCAGGAGAACACAATCTGTGGCCTGTTAGACTGGGCACTGGAGGCACAAAAAGCAGGACAAAGGAGAACATGCTGCTGTCGCAGGGCTAGCCTACAGCCTCTATTCCTTTAAGGCAGCATCAGCAAGAGGCAGAGGAGGTTGCGTGAAGGAGGTTTGGGGTGCTGGCAGTGAGGAGAAGGAAATAGGGCTAGCTTCACGGGGATGTTTCACCTCTCCTAAACCCTGGGAGTTTTCTCACGGGTGGGGTGAGATTGTTAGGAGCAGTGTTGTCCTCAGTGACACCAAGGGCTGGAGGTCCCCTTCTGTAGACAGTTTGTGGCGAATGGGGATTTTTATAATCAAATGCCTGTGCAAGACCACAGGATTTAGGTCATGAAAGAGAATGACCACTATTGGGTGGCCACCCTATTAGATATTTTAGATTGTAAGCTCTCATAACCAGGGTCCTTCTAATCCTCTTGTATGGAATTGTCTTGTTACTGTACTTTCTCCTCATATTGTGGAAGGTGCTGTGAAAAATTCTGGTGCTGTATAATTCTGATACAGCATAATAATATATAATTGTAATGTAATGTAATGTATAATAATGATAAAAATTCCCAATGCAAGGGTAAAATGGCCAATTTGCCACCATCCCAGAAGGAGCTTAAAATGCAACATTTGGATGAGAACTTTTTTGCAGCATTTCTTTTCAGGATCCCCTCTGATGACAAATGTGCCATTAATTCTCTTATCTATGAAAGGAGGAACGGTGGTGGTGGCAGCTACCCCAGTGCCACTTTTAAGAATTTTTTTTAAGTACATCAGCCAGGCCCAGCTGCAGACAGCACTGGAACCATTTAATTGCTTACTACATCAGGTCCAGGGCTGATGTAAACACTCTCAGAAGTGAGGACCCCATGGACTATTGGGTATCCAGACTGAGCCACTGGCCAGTATTGCACAGTACGCAATGGAGCTTCTGGCAGTGTGGCCCGGCTCACTTTCATTAAAATTAACCATTCTTAGATTACCAATAACTGCAAAACCTCTGCTACTATTGCTACAGACTATACTTAATAGTCTGTAGCAATACATAATTGTACGTAATTGTCATCCAGCCCCCTTTTGCTCAAAAAAATAAAAATTATTTCTGCCACCATTACCAGCCCCAGGCACCTCTCCTGGCCCATTCTGGTGCTCTGGCACTGTAAAGGTGCCACACAATGTTTCTACAGCTGGCCCACAGCTGCCAAATTTCTAATGTTTGCTGCAGAGTAAATCCTGCATTGTGTCTGGAAGTTTGCAATGTATTATGGTGCTTTAGTACTCAAAAATATTTGTGGCTATTGTCTCTCAAATAATAAATGCTAATGTTTATTGTATGATAAAATCAGCCATGTCTCATCTGTTTATATTACAGCCTAATCAAGATGCTTACATACGGTCCATCAATGTTTGTGGCTATTGTCCCTCAGATAAAATACTTTAAAATATTTTTTATTGCAAGATCAAGGCTGCCTTGTCTCTTTCTATTTGCTGCCTATTTAAGTGCTCGTGTGCTGTCCTTATGCTAGCCAATGTCTACCAAACACATACCGGAAATCTATAATTTTAAATTTTGGCAATCATTGAGGATATGGGGATGGGAGGGGGTTCGGGGAATTTGTAGTTGTGGTTTTCTGCACTCTGTTTTTACATTATTTTTTTTACTTTTAAGATTGTACAATGAGGTACTGTGAAAAAAGAAGCTCACAAACTATACTATTACATTTTTTTTGTGCACTGGCCAATATCTTGGGGTAAGTTGAGGGCTTTATGTGTATTTTTTTAAAATTAAACTTTCTTATAGATTTGTTGTGGCTGCTACTTCCACTGATTAATTTAGGTCTATTACCGCCTGATGAAAAAAAAAATCAAGTTTCGAAGCCAAAACTACCTAAACAAATCATTTTTTTAAAAGTTAAAATGAATCAGTTTGGGCTACAAAATTATTTACACATCCAAAATATGCGATGGAAGAATATGGCTTTGCTGACATTGTTCATGAAACTCGTATTGTTCTCGTAACACCACATGCAGCTTAATGGCATCTCCTAAGTATGAACATTAAAGGATTGGGTTTTTGCCATGTCACCCTTGTAATCACATTAAAAGGACCCTCTCCCCACTGTACAGTATTTTTAACAATGTTTTTTGCTTTGTTAAATGTCCCCCATGGCAGTGTCCAGCTTCCTATGCTCTTTTTTGATAATAGTTTTCCTATTAGCTCCGGAAATGGCCAGAATTTAGTATCAAGATTCAACTCCCCCATCTCCCAATGGGGTTTGCTGCTAAGTTAGTGTTTAATGGATCTTAAGCAGGATTTGACTACTCCCCCTCCATGAATCAAACCACGGCAGAATTGCACATGTAATGGAAGCATTTAATATCATTATTTCTTATTATTCACTTACTATAGAGGCTGCAGCATTAGCCATTTACAGTGGCAGACACAGACTGATAAGTAAATTGTAACGGATACATCTCTTTAATTTGTGTACCTTCTTGTCAGAGTTTACTGGGGCTACTCTGGCCAACTTCTGTCTCTGAGGCTTGTGTTAATTTGTGTTAACAACCCCTATTGATTGTCACTTAGTTTACTTTTGATTTTTGCAACCACACTGGTTGTATAGGTATGCAAGTACCGTATGATTACCCCAGAAGGATTTACACCCCTAGCTATTTATTTTCCTAGGTTAATCATATCAGATTCTGTAATCTCAAAGAAGAGATACAGATGCAATAAATGGTAAGGCACATAGAAAGCTAAGGTTTTTTTATCTATGATTTTTTTATTTTTATCGTAATGGTCTGTTTTTAACATATGCCATTGGCCCACAACATTCCATTGGATGCCTCATTGTAGGTTGGTTGTTTAAACTTTGTTATGTTTTATGTTATTATTTACTGGTCAAATGCACATGTAAAGGGTTCATAGGCTAGACAGGCTGCATTTGCATGCAGACTGCCCTAGGTAGGGTTCACAAATAATGCTGAGCCTCCACAATTGAAAGAACTGAATTTCAATGAATGCAAGGGGCAAGTCAGCGACAGTAAGGCTGGGGAGGAAAAAAACTAGATGATGTCTTAATTACCCCCAATATTTTGTAACAGAGATCATTTGACTAGAGGTGTTCTGTCCTCCAACCATGTCTTTTGCTTTGAGAATGATCAGAGAACTTTAACATATCAAATGCCACCTAATTAGCCTGTAACTCCTTTACACGTTATTTTAATATGATTTATGTTAGCATTGTTTTTGGAGTGGTAATAGATGTGGATTATTTTTCACTGGCTTTTTATTCATTTTTTTTCTCTGATTGTTCATTTTGTTTCTCATTTACCACCTTCTGAGGCTTCTGGAAGCATACTTAGGAAATCACCAGATGAGACAGGCTGATGCACATTTAATTATATTTATAGCTGCAAACTCATTTACCAGAGCCCTTGTAGAGCAGTAGTGTTTGGGAGAGAAAAAGCTTTATAAGTTACATCATGCAACCTTTTGCCTCAAGCAGTCTTTTACTTTCATTCTTTTGGAAGCACTTATAGAGCTCCAAATAAAAGGGCATTGAAAGCTCTTTCATAACAATACCGTAAATGGGTAATATAAGATTAAATTGATAGCTTGAATTTATTTTCTTTGCATGATAGAATTGCCCTTGTCCTCTTGAACACTGAATTCAAATTCTTATTGACCATCCGGAAGAGACATCCTTCCCCTGACCTTCTAAAAGAGCTAATGTTCTGAAAATATCAGGGGAAAGTACATAGCTTGCCCATGAACACACTGCCTTTCATTCTGTTTGTGTTATAGCACACAATGTACTCTGCTTTTTCTTTATTGTTACGCAACTAATTCAAGCATGCACTTTGGAGTTTAGTAGATTAACACTGTACAAAGTTCAAACATGAATCATGGACTTTATTTTCTACACAAGCACAAAGGTGATACTACTACTAAACTGAGGGTTCTCTATGGGATCTATGAAGGCATAATGTATTTGAATTATACTTTTAG
The DNA here is from genome assembly GCF_000935625.1 of Nanorana parkeri. Taxonomy (NCBI): domain Eukaryota; kingdom Metazoa; phylum Chordata; class Amphibia; order Anura; family Dicroglossidae; genus Nanorana; species Nanorana parkeri. The sequence goes on along the minus strand of NW_017306642.1, from coordinate 948,321 downwards.
GATTTTTAATGAAAACGGTAGACAAAATACAACATTCGGTGCAGACTATGCCATGTGAATATCTGTTTAAATCTTTGCTTTCAGCTTTTGAATGTCTTGCTAAGCTGAACATGGCTTGTAATAGTTCTCAAATCTTCCCACTGCCACCAGCGTCTATATGGCAAGGTTGGACAATGCTAATGATTGTATGGAGTTTGATTCAACTGCCTACATGCCTACCACTTAATAAAGAAAACAAAATTCAGAAATGTTAGAAATATTAGCTCAGAGCCCCGAGAGAAGAAACATCTTCAGATACAGTGGTCTGTGCATTCAAAGTCCTGAGGCTAATACAGAGTCTAGATGCTGGCTGAAATACTATCAGTGAATAAAAGTAATATGGTCAAAATTCAAAATCTTGGCTTACTCCATGGGCAGACTAAAATTTCTTGTGACAGTTCTCACATAGTTTTAGCACCAATGTCACTTATAAGAGCCAGTGGCAGCATCAACATCTCCTCTACTGCTACCTGTTTGATTCAAGTAACCACTGACAACAATGATCATGAGCTCCAGAACCACTCCAGGGGCCCTTCTTCCACTGAACCTTAATGTAAAAGGGCCCCTGACCAATGACCACTAATGTAAAGAGGCCCTTCTCCCTCTCACTACCAATTTAAGGGGCTTTTTCTGAACTGATAACTAATGTAACTGGCACCTTCTACTTCTGACCACAAGGTAAGAATGCACTTTTCACAATGACCACCAATATAAGGGCCCTTCTTTCACTGACCACCACTGTAAGGGGACACTTCTGCACATACCACCACTGTGAGGGAGACCTTCTATTGCTGACCTCCAATGTAAGTAGGCACTTTTCACCCTAACCACCAAGGTAAGAGGGCCCTTCTCTCACTGACCACAACTGTAAGGGACCCGTTCTCCCAGTGACCAACAATAAAAAGGTGACCCTTCTCCCACTGTCTACTAATGTAAGAACACAGTTTTCCCCTTCTATTTGTTTTTTTATTCCCCCTGCATTGTCTCATAGTGTTAGGTTATATTTTTCCATGAAACAGTAGAGTGGGTGTGGGAGCCCAAACATCTGTGCAAGGGCCCTTTGTTGACATTGTCTGGCACTGGCTACAGAAAACGAGTTATCATATCTTCCAAAGAAAGAGTCAATTACATATATACATACCTTAAAATAGTAGTGGCTGGCAATTCCTGCACTAAAGCCTGCGGCAGTCAATGGGCAACCAAAGTATAAGTTGATAAACTGGTGTGTTATATCATTGTTTTTATTATATTAATAAAATATTCACTTAAAAAAACCACTACAGGGAACATCCGTGGTACTTAGTTTGCAAAGTATGCTGGACTTTCTATTTACACTGTCTGTATTATGGTTAGCAACCTGTGTAACCTGACCAATTAAAGTGTATGTCCAATAATCAAATGCGATGATCTACAGGGTTGGGGGGGGTGTAGGGGGTGGAGGAGGGAGCTGCTGTCACAGCAGCATGGCCGAACGGTGAGGAGAGAGAGGAGAGAGCCGCTCGGCCAGGATCTGACAGCCGTTGGCTTAAAAACATCCTGGAGACGGGGCACATGACATCACATGTGTGCCAGAAATTGGGGTTTAATATCAATTAAGCAACAAACAACATCAAGTGTCATATGAGGTCCTCACAGTGGTTTTGCCAGACTGGGAGCAAGGGAAAATCTCCAGCAGCAATACAGGCAAAGAAAATACCTTTTTTAAGTAGAGTAGAGAAATGCCAATCAGCTGAAGTCAATGTTTGGGTATTCTGGCAGGGGCAGGTGTACAAGTGCCCAGCATGGATAGAGAAATCTGGCTAAACAAAAAATCTAGTATTGTATGGCCAGCTTAAATCTCAGAACTGGATTAACAGAAATACAAATCTTTTGACATTTAAAACAGCTCTGAAGTACTGTATGTATTTTAGCTATTTACCTGCAGTTCAGCTTTAACTGCATAGTCACAGTAAATCCTTTCAGTAGCATAGGTTTCTCATACATTTATTAGTTCTTTGCCTGGAGTTCAGTTTTAGAGAGTCATATGTAATATTGACTACTGTACTGAATAAAGTGAGTATAGAAATTATTAAAAAAAAGTATGTATGTTCTCTTCGAAGTGGTTAACCTTTTCAAAGAATTGTAGTATAAGTCAGAAAAAAGCTTTTCATTTCAAAGCTGAAATACAGAGCTGGACAGATTTGTTGCTAACCTTTCAGCTCATTGAAATAATGCTTCATTCCTCCTGAAAATCGATAAAATTAACCACTTGATGACTGGGGTGTTAAACCCACTTCCTGCCAAGGCCATTTTTCAGTATTCAGCACTGCGGTACTTTTGACTGACATTTTTTCCGTCATACAATGCTGTACTGAAATTAATTGTATACCATGTTTTGGGGACACATAGAGCTTTCTTTTGGTGGTAGTTAATCACCACTGGGATTTTTATTTTTTACTATATCGAAAATTTTGAATAAAAACCTGTTTTGCCTACATTATGTTATAAAACATTTATTATTACCCAATTTTTCGGTCAAATATAAAAGACAGGGTCAAGTTGGGTAAATAGACACCAAACATGTCAAGCTTTAAAATTGCGTACACCCACAAAAATCACAAAAAAACTACCATGCCTAAAATTGGCCATAAGCAACACTTTAAAAGCTTTTACCGCTCAACAGTTTAGTGATTGTGATTGATGGGAGTAGTATTATTGCTCCCACGGTGATATGTAACATGTGTGGCATGTTTTTTTTACACTTAACTTAATTGCTATCACATAGGGGGCTAAAAATCCCCCTATGTGATAGCTAGAAAACATTGACAGGTCCTCTTTATGGAGACATCAGGATGGGTACCCAAGACCCCTAACGTCACCTTGGGACCCGCAGAGAAAGCAAAGAAGAGAGTTGTGTGAGATTAGAACAGAAATGATAGACCAGCATGCAAAGGTAAGGGCTGTAAGACAATCTCCAAGTATCTTGATGTTCCTGTGACTAAAGTTGCAAATATTAAGAAGTGTAAGTTCCGTGGGAGTATAACCAATCTCCCTGGACTTGGCCATAAGGGGAAGATTAACCCCAGATTGAACAGAAGGGTAATGTGAATGGTAGAGAAAGAGCCAAGGAAAACTTCCAAAGAAATACAAGCTGAACTCCAGTGCCAGAATCAGAGGAGTGACTACAAATCATGTTAACTCTCTGTAGCAGCTGGCAGTGTCATCTGTGGCAATGCATGTAATTGTTCCTAACATGGGGTATGTATCAAGTACAGGCAGCAAGAGAGATATCAGCAGTCAGTACACTACTGAGGAGCAGTGCTGGGAATTAAAGTTATAGTAGCTTTATTAAAGGAGAACTATGGGGTAAGTGTTTTTCCCCATAGTTCTCCTAAGGGTCACAGGAGGACATAAACTAGTGTCCTCCGGTGACCCAAAGCTCAGTATATCGCGAGCTGCAGCTCGCGGTATACTGAGACCGCCGCAGCCGGGACGGATCCTGACATTACTGTCGAGATCCACCCAGCTGCGTGAGCGACAGCTGGCTCTGCCTATCCAGAGGCAGAGCCAGCTGTGCCCTCGCCCATCCGTTCCTCCAGTCAGTGCTCCCTGCAGGGAGCCATGACAGTCACAGCTCTCTGCAAGGACATGATCGAGAAGTGAGTGAGTGACGGTAGGCGTTCGCTCACTTCCCGATCTATTGAGCCGACGTGTTACAGTTTCATTGTCACACGTCGGCGTGTTACAGTTTCATTGTCACACGTCGGCTAGAACTATGAGGTTGAGTGAAAATCACTCACCTCATAGTTCTCCTTTAAACTTTTTTGTAGAACTACAAACCTCAGCCCTCCTATAAGGTTTTAACAAAGGTAAAACTCTGGAATTTGTGACTGCATTAGGCATACAATTAATTCCAGTCTGTAGCAGAAGTTTAGAAGGCAATTCATGTACACTGCTAAGATAGATAAGCAAATGTTTCTTACTCAAATGTTTATTTCAGAGGGGGATCTGTAACTAGATGACCCTGAGGTCTGACTTCAGCCCTTCTGTGCTGGAAACTTCACAATTTAATTTTCCTAATCAGCCCCCCTATTGGGGCCATCCACCTACCTCAGGCCCCATAGCAGCCGTGTGGGCTGCTATGGCTATTGTTATGCACTGCTTAGTGTACATCAGTGTTTGATTGCACCTTCTGTCCATTTTTGAGTGACAATGGGCTCAAAAGGGACTCCAGAAAAACATGCAAGCCAACCTGGAAGGTGCTAAAATACATGTTGACAAGTCAGAATGGTTCTAGGAGAATATCCTTTGGACAGCTAAGACAACATTTGTGGCAAGTCACATCAGCGCTATGTTCAGAGATGAAACATAGAGTTAGGACTTACCGGTAACTCTATTTCCAATAGTCTTCCAGGACAGCATCTTGAGATATGGAGGCTCCTCCCAATCCCACAGGAAACACGTCACAAATAACCTTTTAAAAGGCCTGCCTTCTGGCCAGCTCCTCAGTCATCACGAGAACCAAAGGTAACTGGAAAAAAGCAGAATCAGACAACACAACCGGCAAAACATCAACACAACAAGCATTAATGGGTGGGCAGCTGCTGTCCTAACTCTGGATTTCCCCTTAATGTTTTCCAGGACAGCATCTTGAGATGATAACCAAGAACTTACCAGCCTAGGGTTTGGACCACAGCTTGCAGCACTTTTCGCCCAAACGCCTGATCCTTTGCCAAATTGAGATCCAAGTGATAATGTTGGATAAACGTTGACAAACTAGACCATGTGGCAGCCCTGCAAATTTGGTCTGGGGTAGCCACAGCCCGTTCAGCCCAGGAAGCTGCAAAGGCTCTAGTCGAATGTGCATTAACGAGACCAAGAGGAGTAATGTTCCTAACTTGATACGTAGCTACAATGGCCTGCCTCAGCCACCTAGCTAATGAGGCTTTAGATGCCTGCTTACCCTTGGATCTACCTGATTATGGTACAAACAAGGCATCTGACCTTCTGAACGGTTTCGAAAACCTGAAGATAATGTAGGAGACATCGTCTCACGTCCAAACAATTGAACGCTGGTTCCCCAGCATTAACCGGCTTTGGACAAAAGGTAGGTAGGACAATCTCCTGAGACCTGTGGAAGGTAGAAGATACCTTTGGTAAAAAGGCTGGATCGGTCCTAAGAACAATCCGATCTTCAAAAACCATCAAAAAGGGCTCCCCAACAGATAGTGTCTGAAGCTCGGAAATCCTATGGGGCGAGGTTATAGCAATCAGAAACACCGTCTTTAAGGTGAGATCACGCAGGGACGTCTCGACCAGAGGCTCAAAAGGGGACACAGTCAGACCCTGCAAAACCGTGGATAAATCCCATTGCGGGATCGGCCTAACAGGAAGTGGTTGGATTCTTTTAAGGGTTTGAAAAATCTGGAAATAAACACATTCTCAGCCAGGGACACCTGAAAAAATACAATCAGTGCTAACACTTGCACCTTCAGAGTACTGAGCGCTAAACCCATGTCCGCCCCCTCCTGCAGGAAATCCAGGATGGCTGGAATCTCCAAGTCTCTACCGGACGTAAGTCTTCAAGCATTAAACGTGTTCCACACCTTGCTATAGATCTTCCTAGTTACCGGCTTATGACTATGCAGGAGAGTTTTGATAACCTTATGAGAAAACCCTCTCGTCCTCAAAATGTCCTCTTCAGATAGAAGGCTGTGAACCTGAATCTGTTCACCTCCGGATGCTGGACTGGTCCCTGAGAGATCAGGTCTGATCTGACCGGAAGAGTCCAATGCGGCCGATCCGTGAGGGAAAGCAACAGAGTGAACCAAGCCCTTCCCAGCCAATATGGCGCAATCAGAATGAGCTCCGTCCTCTCGTGCAAAAACTTCTGAAGTACCCTCGGGATCAGATGGACTGGGGGAAACGCATAACATAGGTGAAACTCCCAGGGGTTTGAAAGCGCATCCACTGCCAGGGCAAGATCCCCCAGATGCAGAGAAAGGTATTGATCCACCTTTGCATTTCCCTGCGAGGCAAAAAGATCTACGGACGGAGCACCCCACATCTCCGCTAAGAGGTGAAACACCTCCTCGTGCAGACTCTAGTCGTCCTGCAATCTTCTGATGACGACTGAGGTAATCCGCCAAAAAATTGTGGGTACCTTTTCAGTGTACCGCCGAGACGGAGGCCAGATTCTCCTCCGCCCAGCAAAAAATGCCGCTGGCAAGGCTCTGCAGAGCAGGACTCCTTGTGCCTCCCTGTTTGTTTACACTACTGCTGTAACGTTGTCCGAAAACACCAACAGATGTTGACCCCTCAACTTGTCTTGGAAACTGAAGACAGCGTTTACGACCGCCTTCAGTTCTCTCCAATTGGAGGACATTCTGGCCTCCTCCCGAGACCAGTGACCTTGAGCCAACTGGGACTCTTAAGTGCGCCCCCACCCCCAGGAGCTCGCATCCGTCGTGAGCTTCACGGAGGCCTGAGGTATCCACTCCAGACCCGACTGAAGATGAGTCTGTGGTCTCCACCACCACAGACTCCTATTCACTGAGGTAGGGATCAGGACCAGCAAATCTAGACTGTGCTGATCCCGATTCCACTCCCTTAAACAAAAAAGTTGGAGCTGGCGCTGGTGAAATCGGGCCCATTTGACAGCCGGCAAGCAAGCGGTCACGAGTCCTAAAACCGACACGATCTCCCTTAACGAGACTGGCCGATTTTCCTGCAACCGACTGACCGCAGCCATCACCTTTAGAATCTTTTCCTTGGGAAGGTAGGTGCTCAGCTTTACAGTATTGAGAATGTAACCTAGATACTGGATATCTTGAGAGGGAATCAGGCTTGATTTCTGACAATTCACAAACCAACCCAGATCCCGCAGCTAACCCTGCCTTACAGCTAAGTCCCTCTCCAACCGGCTGGCTGCGGGAGCTGACAACAGAATGTCGTCTAGATAGGGAATGACACAAATTCCCTGAAGACACAAGGGCGACAAGGGAGACCGAAAGGGAGAGCCTGAAACTGGTAATGATGAATCAAGGATCCCATTCTTACTGCCAGCCTGAGAAACTGCTGAAAGGCCGGATGAATAGGAATATGGAGGTATGCATCCATTAAGTCTAGAGTAGCCATGTAAGTCCTGGGCTGCAGGAGGTTCCGGATGGAGAAAATCGACTCCATCCTGAATCACTTGTATGCAATCACCTGATTTAACGGTCTCAGATTGAGAATCAAACGAAACTTCCCTGAAGGCTTTGCCACCAGAAATACATGGGAATAAGATCCCTGTTTCTCTTCCAAAACCGGGACCCGAATGACCACCCTTTGGTCCACCAAATCCCCCAGCAAGAGACAAAGAGCCCCTGCTCTGTCCCGTTGTCTTGGAAGATTGGTGCCCAAAAAAACGTTTTGGAGGTACAGCGTTGAACTCCAACTTGTAACCGTCCCTGGCCAGATTTAAAATAAATTGATTCAAGGTTATCCCCGACCAGTGATGGAGAAAGTCCCAGAGTCTCCCTCCCACCGGAAGCGGACAGTCACTGTGGCTTGGGTGATGGAGTGGGCGCGTTAAAGAGAATCCCTCCTCTACCCCTGCCAATGTTTCTTTGGAACATCCTCTTTCCCCCCTTTAGGGCCACTACCTGTCTTGCGAACAAACCTCCGAAAAGGCTTCTTCTTCTCTGGGAAAGCCTTCTTTTTATCGGCTGTCCTCTCCAGAATCTTTTCCAATTCTGCTCCAAACAGTAAATCCCCTGAAAATGGAATGTTTCACAGCCTAAGCTTGGATGCGGTATCCCTCTGCCAGGCCTTGAGCCACAAGGCCCTGCGAGAAGAGTTACCCAGTGCCGATGACCTGGCTGTCATTTTAACTGACTCAGCCGAGGCATCCACAATAAAGCCAACTGCCTTAAACAGAAGTGGAAAAGACTCCAACAACTGCTCCCTAGGTGTACCTGACAGTAAATGGGTCTTCAATTGCGAAAGCCAAAATTCCAAATTCGTAGCCACGCAAGTCATGGCCAGGGCTGGTTTTAAGTTCAAGAGGATAGAGTCCCAAGCTCTTTTAAGCAAGACCTCCATCTTCTTGTCCATTGGCTCCTTGAGAACACCCATATCCTCAAAGGCCAAATCTGACCTCTTGGATACTTTTGCCAATGGAGCATCCAGCTTGGGTGTTTTATTCCACACCAAAGCTGGGTAATCGTCAAACGGGAACCTCCGTTTGAGATTAGCGGACTTGAGAGGCTTTTTTTCTGGCTCTGCCCATCCCCTGACTACTGCGTCCGAGAGGACTTTATGCACCGGGAACACTTTAAACTTCTTTTGCTGCAGACTCTGATACATGAGGTCATGGCGAGAAGGCTGCACCTGTTTCTCATGAATCTCCAGAGTATGATAAATGGCAGCAAGCAAATCATCCACATCCTCCAAGGATAATTTATATCTGGAGGTGGGAGACACTTCCTCTTGACCGCTTAAATCCTCCGAAGAAGAATAACCATGAGAGGGCCCAGCTTCACTAAGCTCCTCTTCAGACAAACCCACAGAAGTCCTAGGACGTACCCGGTCAGACCCTGTGGCAGCAGGGGTTGACATGGCACTGGGGTTAGGTTTAAAGCCTTCTAACACTGATCTGAAGGATTGGAAGGTAGAAGCCAGCTCCTCCTTAACTGTTGCCAAGAGATTATTACAGGCTGACGAGGACTCTTCCTTAATGAGGTCGTCAATACACTTCCGACATAAGGCCTTTGCATAAGTGGACCCCAGCTTGCAAGCGCAAACTGCACATTTCTTTTTAATTGCCACCCTGGCCTTATCCGAAGTTCTACCCTGAACAAAACACATCAACAAGATCCCAATCATCAGAAAAAAATAGAAGTGCCCCTCAACACCAAAAGGACCCAAGGAACCCAAGTTGGAGAAAAGGAAAAGGGGTCAGAGGAACCAGGGTGGTGAATGCAAAGAAAATCACCCATACCTGTGCCGGGCTGGTGCCTGCCGGAACCGAATCTGCTGAAGAAACTAAAGAAGATTCCATCCTTGCGGAGAGTGTTCACACAAACCGCCAGCGCTGTCTCAATCGCTACTGAAAAGTGAGCCCATTTACACCAGCCAAGGCCCTCCCCTTCCTCCCGCGCCAAAAACGAGGCTTGGAACACACAGCCTCCGTGCTCGGAAGTGACATCACTCACGCCGGAAGTGACGTACGCGGTCACTCGGTCCAGCTGTGGAGAACCTCCCAGAGCTGCGGAGACAAGATGAACCCCTCTGACCGGCAGCCACCCTCTCCCCGCGACTCAGCCGAGAGAGCGACGCCATCCCGGTCTCGGCCCTCGCCGGGCACTGAAGCAGGAAGGAGAGCCAGCATACCTGCAGCAAAGCTAGAGGGACTAGCTGTAGGCCCACGGTAAGCTTGTTACCTAAGTTTTCAAGGAAGAAAACAACGCTCTAGCTATTCGCCATATGGAGGCTCTTCCCAAGCGTTCCTATGACGCGCATCCTCAGGTTGCCTGAGGAAACACAAGACTGAGGAGCTGGCCAGAAGGCGGGCCTTTTAAAAGGTTATTTGTGACGTGTTTCCTGTGGGATTGGGAGGAGCCTCCATATCTCAAGATGCTGTCCTGGAAGATGTTAGGGGGAAAATGAAGCTTTCAAAGAAAACCAGCACACCATACCCATTGTAAAACATGGAGGAGGCTCTGGTATGTTTTGTGCCTGTTTTGCAGTATCTCCCATGGGGTGCCCTCAATCTGTGCCTGAGATAGTGAAATCTCAAGACTATCAAGGAACTCTGGAGCAAAACACACAGCTAGAAGCACCCAAGCATGGCTAATAACAAAATAGTGGCATTTTATTTAGCCCTGATCTGAATCCTTTCAAACATATATGGAAAGAGCTGGCACATGCATTCTGGAGAATAAACCCTTCAAACCTGAGACATCTGCAGCAGTTTACTCAAGAAGAATAGGCCAAACAACCATCCCAGTTCAATTATGCATAACAAGCAGGACCATAAAAACTGATACACAGTAAATAAATATAGATGTGCAGACAGACACCTGCACACTTTGAATGCTTCAGGTCAAGGAGACTGTCTCTCCTCACTTCCTATGCCTTTATCACCTAAACCCCAGTTATCAGGCTGCATCTATGCAAAGGGAATTTCACTAAAGTACATAGATTGAAAAGATGTTAAGATGTCTATAGACCTATCGGGCTGGGTGGATGTGTATTCAAAATCTGACTGCCCTGAAGCACAAAGACTGAGTGGTGAGCTCCTACAAATGTTTGGCTCAAACAAATCTTCAATGAAGAGGATAGGCATAGGAGGAGAGTGATGCTAACACCAGAAATTACAGGGAGAAATACAGGGATTTTTTAGATACAATTGTACAAAAAGCTACCTTTGTATGGCCAGCTTAAGGCAAAATAGTTCCCTAGGCAAGGTAGTAGCTGCAGCTCCCTCTTCTCTTTGATTAATTGATAAGGGTTGCAATAGGCACAGAGAAGCTGCCCCATTTGCATTTTTTATACTAAAATGGTCTCTCCCCACGCCAGCTGCCTACATGGCATTCTTCTTCCTTACTGTTGGAGCATAAAGGTTGTGTCTGGACCCTAGGGACATCCATTAGGCACTAGGCTCCTGCCTAGGTTGCCGCTTAGATGAGCTGGCTGTGGAAGAAGATTTAATGCATCGGTGAGGGAACTTAAATGGGTCTTAGACTGATCTCAAGTGTGAGCTGAATGCACCTGAAAGCAGACTGCATTTCCCCATCTACATACCGCCATACTTCCCCTTCCCTGGAAAATGGTGCAATCTGAGCATCCTACAACAATCATGCAAAATTGCATACCTTAAGGGTAGCCCCACATGTGAAAACTGAGACCTATTCAACACAAATGTGAAAATATTTGGCCACAGGTAGTAATAGCCAAATCTGACCAATCTGGTAATTTGCCATATAAGCTGCTCTTGCAGAGGGGAGCCAAAAGAAGTTGCTGTACATTTGCCACATATGCATACAGAAGTGGACCTTGTACAATATTAACTCATGACACATGGTATCCTGGAATCTGTTAGTCTTGAACGTTAAGCTGGCTGTATGCTAATAGATTTCTTTCATTCAGCCTGTGAGCTGTTTAGCATGGATAGAGAAATCCCCCCTGCCATGCTATTGAATTTTCACAGTGGGTGCCCACCACTGTCAGAATGCCCAAAGAGGGAATGAAGCTGATTGGCTACAGTCACTGTGTAGCTGTCAATATTTGGCCTGCTGCTACAAACGTCAATGAGTAATCAAAGCCAGCTTGGCCACCCTGACTGTAAAGCCACTCCCAATTATAACAGTAAATGGACAGCTTTATAATACTTCAAACACGGCCCTATTATCAGCAGATTATGTATATTAAAAAAAGAACAAATTTGCCTGATATCCCAAGTATGGGATATCACTGTAGAAGAAAGCTTATGGTAATTTACAGCAAAGTAGTTTAACAAAAAATATAAGAAACAGATGTTTCTTATCTATAGAAGATAGAATATGTTTAAGCTAGTAATTTTGAGAGTTACATTTCATACAGAATGCAAATTGAGAAAACTTCTGATATAAATAATACATTGTGAAAAAAAATCTATATAGTATGTTATGTCTACTGCCTTTCTAAAAATATATAATCCTATTTTCACCAAAGGTGCCTAAACACTGCAAGATTTAACTTTCAATAGGCTTTGGACATTCAAATATTTACATATTCTTAACAAGCAGTAAATATGTTTTAAAGAATAACTAAAGGCAAAACATTTTTTTGTCTGGATAGAGTGGTGAGGGGTTAGAACCACTACCAGGTTTTTATTGCAGCCCACGTCCCCTTTAGGGAGATTTGCTCTTTCTAAATTTCTTGATTAGCAATGTCATGGGGAATGAAAGTGAAGGTAAATCCAAAAGTTTTGCCTTTAGATACTTTACCACTTGCTGACCGTGGTGTTTATACCCCCTTCCTGTCCAGGCCATTTTTCAGTATTCAGCGCTGCGGTACTTCAACTGACGTTTATTCCATCATGCAATGCTGTACTGAAACAAATTTTATACCATTTTTTGGGGACAGATGGAGCTTTCTTTTGGTGGTATTTCAATCACCACTGGGGTTTTTATTTTTTACTATAACAAAAAAGTACAGAATATATAAAAAAAAACGGGGTTCCCTTTATTATATTAGGAAACATTTATTTTTTATAAAAGATCGGGTCACATCGGGTAAATAGACATCAAACATGTCAAGCCTTAAAATTGCGCACGCCCGTGAAAGCACAAAAAACTATCCTAGCCAAAATTGGCCATAAGCGTTGCTTTAAAAGTGTTTAGCGCTCATCAGTTTAGTGTCATCAGTGATTGATGGCCCTAAAATTATTGCTCTCACTGCGACGTTCGTGTCGATATGTAACATGTGCGGCGTAATGGGCTCAATTGTCGTTTTTACGTGTAGGCACACCTAACGCATTTTCGCGCATCTATGTGGGGGAGGGGGACTTTAAAAAACTTTTGTGGTTTTTTTTATTTGTGTGTGTGTACATTTTATTAACTTTTTTTTTTACACTTAACTTTATTGTTATCACATAGGGTGCTAAGAAGTCCCTTATGTAATAACCAATTACAGTGACAAGTCCCCTTTATGGCGATATCATGGGTCTCTAAGACCCCTAATGTCACCTAGGGACCCCCCAGAGAAGCTGATGAAGCACAGCTTCTCTCAGGTTTCTGTACCGGAGAGTGACAGGGGGATCTGGAAGTGATGTAACATACATCACTTCCTGCATTCAGAGACCGGGAGGAGAGCGGAGGGAGATCTTTACTGAACTCCCTCCGTTCTCAGTGCACAGAGCCGCCACATCGCCGGGGATAGGTGAAACCCGGGATTGCGGGGAAGGCGGCGGCGGTGACGGCGAGAAGAGGTAAGGGGGGTCACCCTGAATTGCATCATACAAGCGATCGGGCGTCTTTATAGACGCCGGACCAATTGTATCTAAACGGCCATCGCTGGCCGCTTAAAATCCTGTCGGTTTCCCGCTCGTGCACGCCCCCGGCCACGCACGAGCGGGCACAAAGGACGTCTAAAGACGCCCACCCGCATCCGTTCGGCAGACGGGAAGTGGTTAAAGCAAGCTCTTGCTGACCTCTGTAGCTGCAGCTACTGTGGAACAATTCATTCTCAAAGTTCTCAGGAGGAGCACTAAGTTTCTAAGTCATGCCTCTCTCCCCTCTTCTTGTGTACCTGTTCTGTGTTTACATTACAGATAAGAAGGCTGGCAGGTTGCCAACTCCTCCTTGGGGGGGGCGGGGGGGAGCAAAATTAACTACCAATAGAAAACAAAATTGAAAGTAGTCTTCTCACAACTTTCAGGATGAATTACTCCATGGTGCCTGAAGGTAGAAAAGTCACCTAGGGTGTTAAAGTATTTTTATTGCTTGTTAGAAATATGTACACTGTCGAATGTCCATAACTTGGCTACAGTTCTATTTAAAAGTGACACAATTCAGTGATGAATTCACTTAAAAGCCCACAAGACCTGTTGTTGATGGTCACTCAGGTTTACTGCCCGACATGCCATATGAATAGCCAATTACAATACAGTGGACCCCCAAAAACACATTGTTTTTTAAAAATCCTGTTGGCCTTTTGTAAAAAAAAAAAAAAATCCCTTTGAACACCACAAATTGTGGTGGCGCCTCCGTATGTTGATTGAATTCATCTGAGACTCCATTTTCTCACTTGGAGTTTTCCTGTCTGTGTGGAAGCAGCTTTACCAGAAAGGTATGCCCAATGTGGTTACCTTACACAAGAGTAATTAGCGTCTCTTCTATACATTTCACAACTTTTTGTATATTGTATGCTGCACTTTAATTATATTTTTCATTCCACTATTGTGTTTCTAACTTAGAAATATATAAAATTGGCATTAAATTAGAAGCTGCATGTTTTGAAATATTAAACAGCATCTATCTATATATCAATGGAAATTCATCATGCCATGTACATTTTTGTATTATGATTGTTTAACCTTTTTGCTCTCACACGTATTATTATTATTGCACTCGTTATTTGATTGTATGCAAATAATTAGTTGTCAACCGTGATGACTGCTTACTCACTGGCTATTAAATAATTAGTACTCTCAAAAAGACACCTTCAGAATTGTTCATCCAATCCTACATGACCTCATCTCTAAAGCTTGCTGTTGTCATTTTCCAGTAATTGGAATCAATCACTGAAGTGCATTGGAAGTTAATAATGAGATGTCACCGTGGTAATAGCATTTATGTCCTCACTGACACAACGGCGTTCTCAGTGGGGCGAAATACCAAAATCTAACATAAAATTCCTATTTTAGACTACTTATTTAGACTACAGAATTATCCAGAAACATTATCCAGCATGCTATAAGATTTCAGTAACTGCTTTTGAAACTTTGAAATACTTGTTTTCATTAGATTGTCAACTATACACTCCCAAATGAAAGGATCAGCTCTTCACCTTATTTGCTGAGCAGCCCATGTATGTCTAAAAGAACATTCATTTTTTTTATTTATACGTCTGAATCTGAGGACTATGGGGCCAGGAACTGTATCTGCAGTACTGCTTCCAAAACGACTTTTGGCAGGAGAGGGGATTACACAGAAGATTCCGAGGTCTTTGGGCCCCCAAAGTGAGTAGGAAGGCTACACAGGGGTAGATTATAAGAAGATTATAATAAGGACAACCCAGGTAGAAGCCCACATAGCTTGTGGGGATTCCGACCTTGGCCTTCAAAATGTGTTGTACATGGCCCTCAAACTAAAGGAAAATGTATAAAGCATATTCCAACAAACTTTGTCTGTTTACAATTTTTTATATGCATGACACAAATTTACCCCCAAGCCTCCTAGAGCATTTTTCTTTCAACTTGTTCCTATAAGGAGAAACAGCTTTTATTGTCCCTTGGTGATATCATTACCAGACATGTAAACTGTTTAAAATGGCAGCTGCTGGGATTAGAGAGCAGCAGGATGCCCTTTTGTCAGTTCCTATTGATGTAGGTATGCCCCCCTCCAGAACTACAATTCCCATAAGCCCCTTTTCTACACACAGTGTATGGGAAGCCCCTTGGCAGGTGAGGCTGCAGTGCTGTTGATTTTTTCCCTTCAGACATACACTAATATTTAGGTCAGATTCGCTTCTTGCATTGTGGAAGTGTGTGTTTTAACATGCCCTACCACAATGTGCAGTAATACATTAAATACAGTGCAATTTGGTGTCATTCATTTTTAATAGCACCCCAATGCACATTACCAAAGGACTTAAATGGACTGATGTTTTAGCACACTAGATTTCACAGGTGTGAACTATCTGCGTGTTTTACTGCATAAAGGGTGCGAGTCCATTGACACCGGCGTTGCCATTCAAAATTAATTGGCTGCCTTACTGCAATGCATGTTAACGGTTATCATGGGAATTTTTTTATATGAAAGACAATTTTGCCCGAATCAGGCAAGAATCATTTCCTGTCTATGACTAGCTTTTAGGGGGTTTACAGGAGAATGCCTGCTGTTTTCTTCAAAGGGAATGTAGGATATGAAGCCAGCTATGTGCAGTAAAATTCTCTTTTCAAGGGCAGAACCTTCTCTTAATTACATTTAGTCGCGATACGATCCTTTAAAAAAATTAATTCCTGCTAACTTGGTTAGGATCAGTATACGTGTTGTATACTATTCAAAAGCAGAAAGCAGGCATTAAAATGTACACAATGTGCAAGTTTTAAATTCAGGGCAGAATCCCCTGAGCAGCTGTTTCATATGACCATCCTATTTACCAGGGGTTAGTTGGGTGAGAGCAAAATCCATAAATGTACTTGAATTATATAAGGAATGGAAATAAACTGGACTTGACTATAAACTTTGCAGTAGAACAACAAAGCTAAAATCTTTTCTCAATTATAAGATGGAAGGATCAGCACCATTGTATACAAATTCTATAGTAAGTTAGAAAATCTCTGTGTGCAATAGCAGAAATTATCTTTTTTATGCTCTACAGTAGTTCTCCAGATGTAACTTTGTATGACTATAACTCAAATGTTTTTCAAAAATTGTACCTGCATACATCATTGTAGTCAAACAGTGTCCTTGTGCTTTCAGGCCTAGTAGCAGTTGTATGGCTCTAATTAGGCCCCTGGTAGCCCTGAATGTCCCAATAATTGTCTGAGCTTTTACATCAGGCTGTTGATTCAGGGGTATAGTTGAGTAATTTATGACTACCCTAAGCCTCCATTCACATCTGGGTGTTTTGCTGCGCTTTTCCCGAAGCACAGCAACACGCAAAATAAAGATTCCTATTATATTCAACAGTGCCTGATCACACCTGCCACTTGTTGCATGGAAAAATATTTACATTTTTTTCAGGCAGAATCATGTTTTTGGCCCTATAGACTTCAATGGGGGCACCTGAATTGAGTGACGCAAACATTTTAGCATGTTTTTGTGCCTTAAAACTGATCTCGTCCTCCTAGCAACCTCAATCCTGTGAACTAAATTTTAGATTCAGGAGTGTCCATGCTGGATGTGGAGACTTTTATCCGAATGATGTAGACCCACAAGAACCTCTATGACTCCAGTGATGCCCATTACAAGGCAAGTGGCAGAGGGCATGAGAAGAAATTCCATGGCCAAAAAATGGCCAAAAAACATGCCATGAAAAAACCCCTTTCAAATCACCTGAAACCTTTCAGGTGTGAATGGCGGTTTAGGCTGAGCTCTTGATGTATGAACCAGTTACAAAGGCAGGTGCTGGATGACAGGTATCTGATATGTGTGTCTTATAAACTGTATGACATTTCATCACAGAGTGACACTGTATATATGTTATTCCCCATCGTAGTCGACTGTGTGTTTCTTTTTTTGCAATGATGCTTCTGGAATGAAATGTGGTAAGTATAATAAACAGACTAAACACAAGAAATACTATACAAGAAATACTATAGTTTATATTGCTGTATGGGGTTCAGAAACATACATATAACATAAAGTTACCAGGAACAGAAATGTAAGCTAAAATAGCTTTACACAAGAAAGAATGTTTAGTCTTTAAACCCTTAAAGATGATGCAGGTCGTACTTTTTAAAATAATTTTAGGGGAGCTGCAACTTGCAGATTCTGAAACAAAGGGCATTAAAAATACTGGCTCCAAACGCTTTCTAAAAATAATGAATGTATGGAACTTCATTTCTATGGATTACTAGTTTCTTGCCACCCTGTGCTATGTTCTTTCATAGTACATACACTGTTAAATTATTACTATTATTATTATTATACAGCATTTATATAGCCCCAACGGTTTGCACAGCAATAGAAGGGTATACTGTACATTTACAATACAAGACAAGATGGTTAAGAGGGTCCTACTTGTGGTAACTTACAATATAAAATTACTTAACATCTGTGTTAGCATCAGTTGTTTCAGCAGAAACACACACACACACACACACACACACACACACACACACACACACACACACTGGAAGTCCCATTGGGAAGGCAACTGTTGGGACCAGTAAATCCAAAATTCAAGTTATAGATTCAGCGCTACCTTTTACAAATAACAATGTAGTCAACCCTACAGAAAGTGAAATATATCAAATGCTTCCAATACTTTTATTTTGTACACATTTGCATCTAAGGGTGACTTACATTTGGCAGTTATTCTGCAAAGTAATTTCTGAACAGGTAATTTGTTGTGTATTGAAGAATATCCATCACAACAATGCCTGTTTCATATCAAGTGTTTACATTTCTGATGAATGAAATGAAATACACTATATTGCCAAAAGTATTGGAACACCTGCCTTTACACGCACATGAACTTTGATGGCATCCCAGTCTTAGTCCGTAGGGTTCAATATTGAGTTGGCCCACCCTTTGCAGCTATAAGAGCTTCAACTCTTCTGCGAAGGCTGTTCACAAGGTTTAGGGGAATGTTTCACCATTCTTCCAGAAGTGCATTTGTGAGGTCAGGTACTGATGTTGGAGGAGAAGGCCTGGCTCGCAGTCTCCGCTCTAATTCACCCCAAAGGTACTCTATCGGGTTGAGGTCAGGCCTCTGTGCAGGCCAGTCAACTTCCTCCACCCCAAACTCGCTCATCCATGTCTTTATGGACCTTGCTTTGTGCACTGGTGCGCAGTCATGTTGGAACATGAAGGGGCCATCCCCAAACTTTTCCCACAAAGTTGGGAGCATGAAATTGTCCAAAATGTCTTGGTATGCTGATGCCTTAAGAGTTCCCTTCACTGAAACTAAGGGGCTATGCCAAACCCCTGAAAAACAACCCCACAACATAATCCCCTCTCCAACAAAATTTACACTTGGCACAATGCAGTCAGGCAAGTACCGTTCTCCTGGCAACCACAAAACCCAGACACGTCCATCAGATTGCCAGACAGAGAAGCATGATTCGTCACTCCAGAGAACACGTCTCCACTTTTTGCATTGCATTGCACTGCTTTGCATTGCACTTGGTGATGTAAGGTTTGGATGCAGCTGCTCGGCCATGAAAACCCATTCCATGAAGCTCTCTACGCACTGTTGTTGTGCCAGTCTGAAGGCCACACAAAGTTTGGAGGTCTGTAGCTATGGACTCTGCAGGCAGTTGGCAACTTCTGCGCATTGTGCGCATCAACATGCGCTGTTCCCCCTCTGTCATTTTACGTGGCCTACCACTTCATGGCTGAGTTGCTGTTGTTCCCAGTTGCTTCCACTTTGTTATAATACCACTAACAGTTGACCGTGGAATATTTAGTAGCAAGGGAATTTCACGGATGGACTTATTGCACAGGTGGCAACCTATCACGGTACCACGCTTGAATTCACTGAGCTCATGAGAGCGACCCATTCTTTCACAAATGTTTGTAGAAACAGTCTGCATGCCTAGGTGCTTGATTTTATACACCTGTGGCCATGAAGGTGATTGGAACACCTGAATCCAATGATTTGGAGGGGTGTCTCAATACTTTTGGCAATATAGTGTATGTGCACTCTTTTGAATCACTCTAAATCCACATTTAAGTAAACCCAGTAGTAGTTTCTGTTCAATCAGTAGTAAATTCTGTTTGGCTCTTAAAATAAAAACACCATTCTATCCATGAACAGCTTTTGTTGCTGTATTGTTCTAACAAAATGCTTTTTAAAACTTTTCATTAAATCTAACCATCTTAAATGGTCACTGTGCAAAATCAACCTGACTCTTTAACCTATTCTATAGTACTCTTGAAGCCCAACAAAACATTACCTTTGGAAACTTAATGGTGGCTGTTGCTCTTTTAAATAACAACCTCGGGGGGCCGTTTGTGTCTTAACTATAGATGGATTATTTACTTGTAATTATTGCCAATTAGGATGCTAATGACCAACACTACAGGGGTTTGGGATTGATATGTAAATGAATATTTTCTATCCATCATCTCTAAATCTTTGGCTCTTGCTGGGCCATACATATGCGCATGCAGCATTTCTGCCAAGAATATCAGTGAGATTTAATATAAAATTGCTAAAGAGAGCAGAGATCTCATCTTTTGCAGCTATACCATCAAATTATGTTTCCCAAATAATCCGGGCCATTTGAATGTCCATAAAAGATTTACTTGACCTTTAGACAGTCAGCCTGTAAATTAAGAGCTAAACTGGTGTAATTCCAATGGGTGTTGACTGATATGATCTGTTGCCTGGCATTAGCCATAAATGTACTATATCTTGTGTACAGAGATTCATGTTTGAAATGTTTTTTTGCAAGATTATCAGTTAAAAATGTTGAAAAAAAAGCCAGAGAAAAGAAAACAAATGCAACCATATGATATTTATTAGGGATGCACCAATATCGTTTTTTTCGGTATAAAGTACGAGTACCAATATTTTTTTTTTGCCTTGTGCACCAATTATCAGGAAGTTGGGCGGTGGATCATGACCTATCACCCGGTTCCACTTCCTGATTGCCTGTGAAGCCGATTTTCTAGCAAAAGAACACTGGCTTTAGAGGCTGCCTGGCTTCCTGACCAATCAGGAAGCCAGTCATGTGAGTCATGACTGGATGTGAGTCATGGTTAGGAAGCCAGGATGCCTACCAACAAGTTAAGCTGGCTTCCTAGCCACTCAGGAAGCTGGGCGGCACATCATGACCCACCTTCCGGCTTCCTGATTGGCAAGAAAGCCTGGGTTTACTTGTTTCTGGACAGCGTGGCTTCCTGACCAATCAGGAAGCTGGAACATGAGTCATAACATGCCGCCCAACTTCCTGATTAGTTAGGAAGCCAAGATGCCTACCAACAAGTTAAACTGGCTTCCTAGCCACTCAGGAAGCCGGGCTGCATGTCATGACCCACTTCCCAGCTTCCTGATTGGCTAGGAAGTCGGCTTCACTTGTTCTTAGGCAGCCTGGTGTCCTGACCAATCAGGAAACCAGGAGGCGGGTCATTACGTGGCACCAAGCTTCCTGATTGGTTAGTAAGCCAGGCTGCTTAGCATCACGTAGCCAATCAGGAAGCCGGGTGGTGGGTCATAAACCACCACCCGGCTTCCTGATTGGAAAGGACGCCGGCTACATGCTCCCATGGCACTGCCAGGCAGAGGGAGATGTCCCTCTGACCGGAAGTTCCGGTATCAGAGCATTTGGGTGAGTATGAGCCTAATACTGGGTATCTGCACTGATACCAATACTAGTATCGATACTGGTGCATCCCTAATATTTATATCATATGTGGGCTGTTCTGGACAAACAGCTAAATACAAAGAATACATATGTGTTCACTGGGATGATTTGCACTTCTGTTTGACTAGCCCTGAGATTCAAACTAGCCTGATTCTTCTAAACTCCCTGTGACCCTCCTGCAGACTATACTCTAGCTGAGCAAGACAGCCTGTTCTAGGACCCACCTCAGCCTCAATCTAGATAAAGAGGATGCATTAAGACTTTTTGATAACATCAATATTCTTCTCTTTTATCCTCTTATTAAGCTCCCAGAGAAGGATGGAAAGCATTGCACCCTGATTGATTTACTATGCTGTCCCACCCTCTCCCAGTCTGAGTGCTACTATGCAGGCAATTGCAGAAGGCTAGTATCAAACCAGATTAAGAAACTTTGGCCAGCTGCATGTAAATTTTTTTTTTTTTTTTTAATGAATCAATAATTCCGTTCATGGGTAACTTTTTATATCTGCCTGCAGTTCATCATTATAGTTTAACACATGATCACAAAGTGTCATAATGTTTCAGATGCAATTGGGCAACAATCTAACTATATGGGCACAAAACCTTTGTAAAAAACGAGAAAAAAATGGTTGAGTGAGTTGCACAATTGTGATTTTTTATTTTCTGCTGACTAAGTTCAAAATAAAAATGTACACTATGTTCCAGTAGATGTGCATGTTGCATGGAAGATAATTCAAAGGTCTGAACATTCCCGTATGTAATGAAAAGACATGAATATGTACCGGTATTGTTACCGGTAACGACAATCCATCAGATTTTTTTCTTAAAATTATTTAGATCAATCAAGTTGCTGGGGTTTGCATCTTCATTGTCCCCTTTCTCTTATATTAAGGAGTTCTTGTGTTCCCTTTATGACTTTATTTGTTTTATGTGTATTTTATTCAGAATTGTTTATACCAGATGAAAATTAGACAATAACACAGACCCAATATTTTATTTCAATAAACTAGTCTAATCATTTCTATTTACTGGGGAAATAATCTACAAGGGGCATAAGGTAATATAAACATGATTATTTAGCAAACAAGATACAATTAAATCTCACGGCAGAATATCGTCTTTATGCTTTATGGGTCATTCTACGGCTCTACTTGTGTTGTCAGCTCTCCAAAATATTTCAACTTCAAAAGCAGTCTTTCATTTAGACTTGCAGAGAATATGAAAGGAAAAGAAGATAAAAAGGGAATGCGCTTTGATGTAAAGGGGTGGATTCCCAGAGTCCAAAAAAATGCCTTCAGGTGCCATACAATTAACGTCCATGTTGATGCTGCTTTTTGTTTCCGTAGGGTGAAGGGTTCAATTGAATAGGAACGGCTGCTGCATGAATCTTATGCCACAAGCTATTTATCTTTACTACACCAGCATCACTTTTAACCACATTAGAAACTAACCACATTTACAGCAAAAGCAATACAGAAAAGCTTTTGACTTTAGTCCCCTTTAATCAAACAGTGAAGGCACACTAACAATATAGGACAAACCTCTGAGTGCATTATGGATGCATTTCGGTTTATTTTTTGAGCCTGCACTAACCCAAGATGTAACTGAAGTTAAAGGAATTATGAATGGAGACATGCTGAGAGGTCACATACTGTAGCACATACATAGATTTATTATTTGTTCTAAACACTATGATCCATTTTAATGTGTACGTAGATATTATGTGAAACCCAAATAATGTTGTGTACATATGCACCTTCCTGGCAGGGTCTGAAGCACCTGAATGCTAGTAGAATGTCCTCTCATGGTTACATCACCTCCAAAGCCACATAAATCACATGAAACTTCAAGCAAGACATTCCTTGGCTCACACCGTGCATTTTTATATCACATAGAAATACATAGAGCATGTTTCAACATAAGCCATCCAATATTTACAATTAGGTGCACTTTCATAACTATGCTTTACTACACTTTTAAGAACACTTTCATACCTGTGCAAATGTAGCAATCTATTTAACAGGCATTACTGCATGTTTTTTTTGTTTTTATTTGAATAATATTTTTTCTGTGCACATTTCCTTGGTGCATATACCATTATAAAGTACAAAACATAATATACAGTATGTATGTTTGTGTGACTTTTTATTTTAATAAGTTTGTTTAATGTGCATAAATTCTACATGTCCTGTTTGGAAAAACACACTTATCTGCAGTACATGCAGTACATATGAACTGGCCCAACAGTAGCAAATAGGGTTTCTGCATGAAATGCATTTTCATGCAGTACAAAAATGTTTCTGCAGCAAAACAACTGTGTGAATAGCCCCTAACCACTAGAGATGAGGCTGGGCTTGGTGCAAACCCAGTTGCCCTAAGTTCACCCAAACCCGCTCAAAACTGTGACAGCCACTTCCCCCACCTTGCCCAATCAGTGGCAGTAGCTGCAGTGCCAGGAATGTGACTCTTCACAACTGATTGGGTTGGGAGGAGGGGGTGGCAAGACAAAGGTTTGAGTGGGTTTGGGTGAATTCAGGGGAACTGGGTTTGCACCAAGCCCAGGCTCATCACTACCAATTACCTATCCAGGTTCAGGCATAGAGCCATTCACACATCAATGTAGATGAAATCAAAAAGTGATAATTTGCTATTTTATAGGGAGCATCTAGAAATAAAAAAAAAAATGTACATTTTGTCTTGCATTCCTCCTGGAAAACAGCAGTGCACATCCTGGTTGCTGAGTGTGCCTGTGCATTCCTCTGCCACTAGCCTCATGGTTGTGTATCTGCAGTGTGAGATCTACAATATTGCCTCTGACTGCTATTCTTAAAAAATCTGGAATGAGATTTAGTGATGTCACTACAATGCTGCTCAATGCCTCTACCAAGATGGCCATCTCCAAAAAGAGACACGCGGTAGAACAAGGAATTGTAAGTCAGTAATGGGGACATATCAACTACCGGGAAACCACTGGCAATACTGGTTATTAGTCTTTGGCCTTCTCTCTGCTTTTTTTGTGCGCGGCTCTAGGTCCTCTTTAAGTGCATTCTCAGCAGGCATGATCTTGAATGCAGCAATCTTTGTGTGCTTTACGTACAGTGCAATTCAGTTTTCAGCACAGAAATCTGAGCATGGCACAGCTCATAAAAATATTACAGAATGAGTAACACAATAATCAAATATATCATCAATACAAAATACAAAACAAATAATAAAACAAAACAATCACAGAAACAAACAAGGTGACAAAAATGATGACAGAAGCAATACTATAAATTACGACACGTTCATTGTAAACAAATGCATCATTTCTTGTGGTGCTCAAAGTTCAAAGCATTGAAGCTTCTGAATCAGAGTAACTTCAGATATTCATATTTCACCTGGCAGGTAGAGAGACAGGATTGTATTGCAACTCAGTTTCAGGAACATAGCAGGGTACTTAAATTTACTTTAAAAATAGGTACTTTTAAAATAATATTTCCAGGAGAACATTTTATTAATATCTTTTGGCACAACACTATCCTATTTTCAGATTTACCTGGCCTCCTTTTTTAACAGTAGGCTCTTCATTAACACTAGCTATATATTTATGTGGCTTTAATGTACATAGATCCACATGGTCATAAGGCCAAAAATCACATATCTATTGTCACATGAATGGACCATACAAGTACAAGATTTGTGAACTATTATGTGGATATGCTATATACTCATGTGCATAACTGCATTACCGTAACGTCCAGTAAAAATTGCCCTGCGCTTTTGCTTAAAAAAGCCTTCACACAAGGCATATCTTCAACAGAACAATTATGTCAATGGATCCATGTCTGAGGCATATGTGGCCACATCACTTGAGGCATAGATGGCCAGTGATTCATAGGCAGTGTGCTCAATCATTCCTAGCATCCCCTCTGTCTACCTCCTGCTGCAACCAATCAGCAGCGGTGAATTGTACACAGAAGCAGGCCATTTTGCCATCTGGATCATCATCTTAGACCAAGGCTACTGATATAAATTTATCATATTACACAGGCGGCTGCTAGTCTGTGTCTTTTTTTTGCCAGTAAAGCTGGCACTCTAAATTTCATTTTGTAAGTGTATTCTGCTTATCATACCACAAGCCATCTAGTTGTATCTACTTGTATGCCATTCAACACCGTATACCTGTATGGCCCACTCCCATTTTTCTGTGGCCCTGTGGCCAAAAAGTGATACCTCCGATATGGAAACAAGCTAAGCGACTCAACTATGCACGAAAACAAAGGAACTGGGGTGCAGAAAAACAGCAGCAGGTGCTCTGGACTGATGAGTCAAAATGTGTTCACCGAAGGGCTGGAGAACAATAATGAGTGTTGTTATATATATTATATATACACACACATATACATATACACACATACGTATTGTAGGTGTGGTAGTTTTATAGCACTGACGTTTAGCTGAGTCACAGCCTGCCTCTTTTAAGGTCTTTTAAAAAATGGGCTGAGACTTGCCAAAACAGCAGTACAGTAAAGCTGCTATGCTGTCCTCTTTGTTCTATGTTAGCCCTTTGAGTGCCTACAAAACATCTTGCTACATTATTTGCTTTTTGTGGAGCACCAAGGCATTTACTTGCGTGCGTGCGCACACACACACACACACACACACACACACACACACACACACACGTCACTGGTACTCCAATATTCGCTCCACCAATCTGTCTTTATTGATCTTGAAAGGTCAAAGTCATCACTTTGTTTGCCTGATGAAGGGGTTTATTCGGTTCCAAAACATTGCTTTTCAGTGTGATGATATGACCCAATGTCAATAAAGAGGGATTGGTAAAGTGAATAATGGAGTGCGTGTGACTTCTACTATTGATTCCATGTAGCACCATGCACAGTCACTGCAGCACCTACCCGAGGATCACGGGTTTTCATCTGTCAGGAGTGCAATGGGACTTCTATACAGCACACACGCACACAGACATATTTTAAATATGCGTATATAGATAGGGAATATATAGGTGCACTTTGTGCTGCAATTGTTGCCAGCGGTGGTATTCCTGTAACTGTGTGTTTAGATAAATGATTCCTGCAGTTAGCATTGTGTAACTGCTTTATCTCTGAAATAAGGAACCCAATGTTTGTTGTACTTTTGTACTCTACCGGTGGCCAAATATATACTCCAGGCATTTTCACACAGTATGGAATGTTGATCATCTTTCTTGCAGTTTGAAAAATGTTCTTGGTTACATCTTTAATTATAAGGAAATTAAACTCTCCTTGAAATCTACCAAACTTCCACATTTTATAATTTACTCTGGAATTCCTTGAAGGGTATCTCAAAACTGGTTGCTTCAGTCCACGATGCTACCAAAAAAAAAAGGGTTGCTGGCGGGTACACAGGGATGTTTATGGAAAGATGTTTTCAAAGATGTTTATTGGAAGGTATCACTACCAGAAAGGGCGAGCAAAGTAGTATCAGCGATGTAGAAAATGTTTGAAAACTACTTACATATCATTAGTTCTGATTTGGTGCTCTTTCTTGCTATTACCCATCTTGGGAACTGTTTTGTACAATAAAGTCCTGGCTTGTTGCTCTGCCATGGTATATCTTACTTCACAAGTTCTCTTGAAAAGTGTCAACTTATTTCTCAACTGCTCCATGAATAACTAATGACCCTCCTCCCAAAAAATACACATTTTAGAACACCACTAAAACTTGCTGATTAATTATTTCCAGTGGTGGATTTTCACTGCCAGATCAAATCTTGATTGGCTTGTTAATTACCAGCTATAATTAATATCATCCTAGGTACAATAGCGAGAGGTAGATCACTGTACTGCAGGCCAGTGTCTATCTCTGAGAACCAGAAAGCAGATGTTCTTATCACCAGTGGCTTCACAAGGAGGTGCAGCCCACACCTGGGTGCCACCATTGGAG
This sequence comes from Nanorana parkeri, assembly GCF_000935625.1. Classification (NCBI taxonomy): domain Eukaryota; kingdom Metazoa; phylum Chordata; class Amphibia; order Anura; family Dicroglossidae; genus Nanorana; species Nanorana parkeri. Next base: position 921,647 of record NW_017306642.1, on the reverse strand, counting down.
GGGTGACACCCAAATGACTGAGTCGTTTTGGTGTCGCCCCCTATGACAAGTTGGGCACTCGGTCATGGACCGAGAGCCCCACAGTGTCAGGAGAGAGGAGGGGACCCAGCGGCATACCTCATCCCGCCAGGGGAACGTCCCCCCCTCTCTCTGCCGGCGTCCATCACCAAGATGGCAGGTGTCAATAAGATGACCGCGCATTCGCGATGACATCACAAAGGGGTGTCTCCCGGTCTCTGCTCCAGGTGACACCCGGGCCTTGGGACGCCCCTGCTAATCATTGAACTTTATTTGGCTTTATGGCTTGTTTATGGGTTTTGTTGGCTTAAAGTGACCCTGGTGCCCCCTTTTTTTTTTTTTTTAAATAGCACCCCGATCAATATTTGCCACTCCAGCAGGTGGTGCACCACAGTCTTCACTCTGTTAAGAAATTACATGTGCTTAAGAATCTTCTGCATCTAACGCTTCTGGAAGTGTCATATGCCTAGTCCTTCGCTGCACTCTTACTATAGTAGTAAAGAAGGGGCTGGCAGATCAAACCACAGCACCCAGAGGGACCAGGCTGCTTGAAAAAGGAAAAAGGACACACTGGCAAATATTAATCTTTTATCGCAGAATGCAAAAGATCCCTTTAAAATTTAACTCCACTTTAATGTGCATGACCTGGGCACAGGTTCACTTTAAAGTATTTACACATTCCAGACAAGCAGTAAAAGCATTTTAAAACATGCCCTCATTCCCCTCTGTCTCCAAAGGCATTGAAGAGAAATTCAAATTTCAAACCTTCCAACACAGGTACTGATTTTTCTAAAAACAGATCCTGGCAGACTGCCTACTCTCTAATGTAAACAACCAGCAGGTGTTTCTAGGCCATTAGAAAGCAACTAAAACCTGACTCGAGTCTTTGTGGATATTTGAGAATTAATAACTTCATATTAAAAGCAGCTGAATGTATTGTAATGTTTGTTAAAAATATGTAAATAGTTTAACCTATTGCAAACAATGGACATGCTACAGATGTCCAAAAATAACATGTGTTCCTATTTACCAGCTTATGAAACCTTAGTTTATTCCAAGCAGCCCTAATTGACTTCTTCCCCTTCTTCCCTAAATAATTATCTTCCTTTTTTTTTTTTTACCATTATTAGTTAAATTTTCTTTTTTTGGTTGCTTTTATTCATTTTGTTTGTTATTTTTTTCTTTGCAGGTGACGCATTTTAAAAAAGCGCAACATTGTAAATAAAAACCTATCTTTAATTGCAACTAATTTTGCAATGCTTAGTACCAGAACCATAATGTTTATGTGATTTTAAATGGGACAAATTATAAAATAAGATTTTTTATTGTTAACCATAGTATTACGAATTGTTGTTTAAACTAATAAATAATCTAAGGGATCATTTCAGCAGGACAATATTACCAAAAGAAAGCCTTGTTTTTCCTAAAAAAAAATGTCTTTGTTATCTTTAGTAATTAAAAAGTTATTGCTGAATCAATAGGCCCATAGCAGAAATGTAGAAATAGCTCTGGTCCATAGGCAGTATACAGGTGTGGTTAATGTCCATAGTCTGGAGTTACTCAAGTGGAGTTACTCAAGAGTGACCTTAAATATGCTCACTGATCAACCCTGACCGGTCACACACTTAGCTGTCCCCCGTTATGTTTAGATTTTGCATTGTAGCTTGCTTGGTGCCGCACATCCTCTTCTCCAAAACTTTCACTATTGGTGAATGGAGATTGTGGTTCGATACTAATGTAACTCCACTCCAACAGAGGAGTTACACTTTAATTATGATATTATTAGCTAAAATTGTTATATTGTGAGTATAAATTGTCCTTGATGGAATATATATATATATACATATACACACACATACACATATAGGAAAAACTGTATTCCAATTGTAATGCTCAATATATACCTAGGATCTTTAACCACACAGTCTTCATTGTTTGAAACACCACACAACAATGCAATTTGTTCAAAATAAAGTCCTTTGCCTTTTTATTAACAGGCCTGACACAACAGACAAAATACATAAACAAACAAAAGTCCTTGCTCTGCTGAGCATTTTCAGAAAAGCACAACTGAATGCAGCAACTTGGCTTGTTCATAAGGAAAAAAACAATACAAATGGGTGCACAGACCTTTCAACTGAAGTTTTAGTCCTTTTAAAGATAAGTCCTCTCAATCTCATAGAAACAAGTGCTGCAGTATTCCCTTCATGCTGTTGGTCTCTTTACTCTCCAGCTCACTTCCAACTAACTCCGCAGACTACCTGGTGCTACTCAATGAGTACAGGTGGCCACACAGAAATTCTGGACTGGTTTCTATACCTGCTGTGCTACACACAAACTGCGGAGTGGAGCACTGTTGGGGGACTATAGACACCCCCTAGAACCCTGCCTTGGGTTCTTTCACAATATTGATAACAAAAAATGAATACAAGTCAGATTTGACTTCTGCAATTACAAGAGGTTCTCACAGTGGTTACAATCAACGTCCAGACATTTCTGATTACAGCGAACTACTGCTTGAGCAACATTGACCAAAGAGTCCACTTGTATCACTTCCCTTATCACAAATTTGTGCAATTGTTAGGCATGTTGGAGGTTCTTTTGCATACTCACGCCTCCATGGTCGTTGTACTTCCACAACATTCTCGAATTTCAAATACCTCTTCAAAAAGATTTTGCGCTCCTTGAACGACAACCGTGCTTCTGCCATTTTGCTTGACTGTCCTGCCTGTCGCATGGTGACACTAGTATTCATCTGATTACTAGTATAACATCTATTGAGCGAATGTCGTACTACACATTGCTACCATAATTCAATTCAACTTCGAAAAGTAATACATAGATAACATCTCTTAAAATGTGTATTCATTTCTTGGCACCCTCTGTATAAACTATATATATATATATACAAGATA
>NW_017306642.1:864717-912894 GCF_000935625.1 Nanorana parkeri | reverse complement strand
TATATAAGATCTGACAATGTCTCAACTCTCCATTGTTATATAAATTTAAAGAAAGGCAGCTGAGGCATGTTTCACACACAAGATCCTTTTGTGGGGCAGCAGGAACACCTACACTCTTAACAAGTGAACAAAATAACAGCTGTCCTGCTATTTAGAATGCTGATGGCAGGCCCAATAGGCACTTAATGAACTGTACAAACCTTCCTTTGTGTCAGGCATCAATTCAAACCTACAGAAGGAGAGAGATATGCAACAGTGTTTGGTTTAGCTGAGCTTACTGAAGCCATGTTTCTGTAGGCTTGGACGTTTAGCCCAGACTTATTATTATGCAGGATTTATATAGCACCAACAGTGTGCACAGTGCTTTACAAAATGAAAGGAGACCGTGCAGTTGCAATACAAATTTGATACAGCTGGGTTAGTAGAGGCAAGCGATACACAAGGTCAGGGGTGCCCACAATTTTTTGTGTTAAGATCTACTTTTCAAATGACGAGCTACATGAGATCTACCAACGGAAAAAAAAACCTTCCTCGCTCTCCTGGCTGTCTCTCCTCGCTCTCTCTCCTGGCTGTCTCTCCTCGCTCTCTCTCCTGGCTGTCTCTCCTCGCTCTCTCTCCTTGCTCATCCTCCTGGCTGTCTCTCCTTGCTCATCCTCCTGGCCGTCCCTCCTCGCTCTCTCTCTCCTGGCAGAATCCACCAGAAAGGTGTCAGGGAGCTTGGCTCAGCAGACTCAGGCTAATAGGTAATCATGTGTGCACAGCAAAATAAATATACCAAAATGGAATAAAGGGGCCGCCATTCACACTCTTCGGGATCTACCAGGATCAGCTTTGAGAGCTACTGGTAGATCACGATCTACCTAATGGGCACCCCTGCACAAGGTATTACTTGTGAGGAATGAGCTGATGGAAGAAGTTAAAGTACAGTTATTATGTGCAGATGGGATATGTTTCCCTGAAGTAATGAGTTCTCAACGATCACCCAAAGATGGACCGAGTAGAAGATAAGTGGACAGATTGTTTTAGAAAAAAATGCCACATGTCACTTTAAAAAAAAATATTGGTGATTGGTATCAGCGCGTACTTGAGGAACAGTACTTGTACTTGGTCTTGAAAAAATGGTATTCATGCATCCCTAGTTCTAAACCATCAGCTGTAGTGGAAAATGGTCCGTGAACAGTCAGAACCATCTGCCTCAATGACTCTGGTGCCCACTTTATGACCAGGCACTACCTTTCCACAATAGAATTTATCTCTGCAGGGGTTAGCGTCTGGCAGAAGTATGCTACTAAATGTTCTTCTCCATTCCTTTTCCGGAACAACACTACTCCCGGGCCAACATTAGAGGTATGGCTTGAAGAGGAAATACTTGACTAAACTTGGGGGTGGTCAACAATGGTTCCTTACACAATACTACCCAGCTCTTTCTGAATATTTCATTTCATTATGATGGACTTCACTCATTTTGGTGAAATCCATAAGTGGAGCTGCTATAGTTGCAAAGTTAGACACAAACACCCAGTAGTATCCTACATTTTCTAGAAACGCTAACCTGTTTTGTTTTTTTTGTTTGGCATTGGCTGGTGCCAACCTTTAATCGCTTCAGTCTTGTCCATTAGGGCTTTCTGACCCCCTGACCAATATTGTAAACAAGATACTAGGCTTCTTCCAGGGCTGTCATGCTTTTTTTTTTTTGATGAACTGTTAAAGCGGACCTTTACCCATATCTTTAAAATAACAACAAACGCACTTTTAAAAATGTTTAGTTATGACATTCTACAAACACATACTTCTAGATATTTGCAGGCTTTGTATTCTATGCATACCTTATTTCTCTTTTCTTTCCCAGTTTAACTGGCAGTGGCCATGTTAACTAAAGGCAGATTACTAGATCTCCCTTTACTTCCTACAAATCTGGAACATGTGACTAGACATGTGACCATGCACTTCATCTCAGGGGAGGAAAATGCCTTTCCCAGAGATCTTATGAGATTACAGATGAGGTTTCCCAGCAATGCTTTGCTGCTGTAACCTTCTCAGGATGCAACGCTTGGGCACATACATTATTTGAGCCAGAACTGGACCAGGAAGTAGATGAACTCTATTTGTAAGTAAATAAAAAACAATTTTGTTTAACCAATGAATGTAAGAGGATTTTATATCAGCATGTAGAGCTGCATGCTGCTGTGATTTTTAGTGAAAAGGGGGTAAAGGTCCACTTTAACCTGGCCTTACAAATGGAATCTATAACTTTCTGGAACTAGTGCATCTTGGAATCCCAGTCAAGACTAAAAATGACAATCTAGATAAGCCTAAGCATATGCTTTGTGGGGCTTAAGAATGAGGTTCATCATTTGTTAGAATAGAGGAAAAAAGGGGGAACCATATAATAGTACAGCCCATCTGGTTTTGCAAAAACTGTGCTTTCTTTTGCCCTGGCCGCTAAAGCAACCTGCCAATATCCTTTAGTAAGATTGAGGATGGTAATGAAACCTAACCTTTCTATCATAGAATCCACCCGGGGCATGTGATAGTCATTGCAGAACCTCGGGCTGCCATCTGACTCAGGGATAGGCACTATGGGACTTGACCATTTGTTGTTAGATTCCTCTATAACGCCAAGGGCTAACATTTCTGTACCTCTTCTGAAATTGTTAATACTGGCAGGGTTGCTTGGAATAGGGGGGTTATTAAAGCTAGAGTTCTGTTTTAGATGAATCCAATAGAAAACACGAAAGCCAACTCCTATAGCTTACTAACAGGAAGTGGTCACTTGTCTAAGGTGTGCTTTTTAAGCAAATAATACTAAAGCTAATGTACACACCTTAATTACTATAGAAAAGCATGAAAATTGTGTTATGTGATGCAGAGGTATGTATGAGCTCTGACTTGGCATATTTGCGTATGGTACAGGTCTGGCCTGTTTGCAGTTAGCAAGTTGTGCAATTTAAAAAAATATTTTCTACTAATAGGTTCCGTGTAATTATGTGTGGCTACTGGTATTCCAGAAACAAACTCCTCACTTATGACATATTGTGTTTTCATAACTCATAAAACATACGTTTTTTTTCCTTTAGCAAAGTTGGATTCTAATTACTGTCTATGTAAAAAGCACACAGGAAAAGATATGGCATATTTCAAGGCAGATGATATTTTTAACTGTTGCTTCCTCCACCTGCTTGGTAATTACAGAGATGAAAATACACTGGTGGTAAACTAAGCTAATTTAAGTATAAACACAGGCAACATCTGGGTAAATTATATGACAGCACTGTTGTTCATATGAAAAGAAGTTATTACAAAACTGGACCCTTCTTCAGAATTGTTACAGTCAATCTATTTAAAATGTATGAACTGCTTATGGTAAATTGGCTTGGCAGACATTACAGTTTTGAATAACAAATGAACTGTGTAGGGCACTCTTTCACAACCTTTTATAACATGTAGGGACCATTAAACAACTTTCCAGGTTTTAGGGAACCACTCTTAATGATTACTATATCTACAGCCCTCGATACAAAAAAAGAACAAACAGCGGACATTTTAGGCACCACCATGACCACTTCAATTTATTTTAAAAATAATATTTTATTGTACAAATTTCTCATAACATAACATGATCATAATAAAAACATCAACCTGTTTAGTCTCACTCAAAAGTATATGAGCCTATGCCTCACATAGACCTGCAACCCCTCAGTATATCACATATATCTGAATGAGTGCAAGATGGGGACAGACTCTAGGGAGCTGGGATTCTTTTTACCACATCAGTGGTTCCTGTTTCCGGATGCATGCAACATCTTGTCAACATTCAAAGAGGCAACCAGAATTGTGATCCATGATAAGGTGGGGTTTAGCAATCCCTCTGGTGTTTTTGCTGGAGCATACACTGTATGGTGTAGAAGACCAAGCACTGGAGACATAGAAACAGGAGGATGAGGAGGACTTCTCTAAAATAATACACTCTAATGTAGATGTTTTATTAAAACATGGCAGGTGTCTATCTTGTTCAAAATGCTGCCTAGTGCTTAAATAGTGTTCATGGAGTCCCTACAATATGCATGCACACTATTTAAGCACTTTTAGTAGGCAAAATTGTAAACAGCAGAGACACCAAGCAACTTTTAAAAGGGAAGTAAAACCAAACGTTTTTGGGGGCTTTACGTCTCTATTGGGTCACAGGAGTACATTTATTAACGTACTTCTGTGACCCAAAGTCAGCAGATAGCAAAATATTATGACTACATGCACACGATTTAGGCAGTCTTACTAGGCAGTATTTTAAACAGGAGAAACACCAGCCAGATTGTAATAAAAAAACTGATATTAAAGAATTTATTTCACACAAAAAAGCCAGAACATTATTTTGGTGACTTCATGCAGACTATTTAAATTGTTTTACCAGGCCACATTTTAAGCAGGAGAGACACTAGCAAGCTTTTAGTCAAACAATCAACATTAGAGTGTATTTCTTATACAGAAAAAAGCAGGCAAATATTGTACTCCATGCACACTATTTAATCATGTTTACTAGGCCTCATTTTGAACAGGAAAGACACCATCCATCTTTTAATTTTAAAAAAACATTACGGGGTATTTATTTTACAGAAAAAGGCCAGAAAGTGTTGTAGTGACTCCATGCACACAATATAAGCACGTTTACTACGCCGCATTTTGAACAGGGAAAACATTTGTCAGTTTTTATTCTAAATGTACTATTACAGTGTAGTGGAAAAGGATCTGGGAGTCATTGTAGACCACAGATTAAATAATAGTTTGCAATGCCAGGCTGCGGTAAACAAGCGAGCAGAGTTCTGTCTTGTATTAAAAAGGGAATGTACTGTAGAGACAAATCTATAATCTTGCCACTTTATAGATCGCTGGTTCAACCTCATCTGGAGTATGCGGTCCAGTTTTGGTCAGCAATATACAGAAAGGATGTCCTGGAGCTGGAAAGAGTCCAGAGAAGAGCAACTAAATTAATTAAGGGGATGGAGGACCAAAGCTATGAGACAAGGTTACTAAACTTAAACATATTCACGCTGGAGGTGCGGTGATTAAGGGGGGGCACGATTTTTGATGTACACGATGTTCAATGGTGATAGCAACATCAGCAACAAAATACTAAATCCTGGGTTGTCTCCCTGTGGGCACCTAGTTTTACACCTCTCCCCCTAATTATAATTACAAAAAATAGAGGAAAAGGAAGGGTTTTTGGAGGTGTGTAAATGACCGTCCAAGAGAGATATGCTAAAATAAGGGTTCAAAATTTATTATATTAAATATTAATACATTCATGATTGAAAACAAACACATTAGAATAAAACAGATCCCTGCAGAGGATATGTTCTTACATACATGGCTAATATGTTACTAAAATTCATATGATCCAACATGTCATGAAATTTTTCATTATTATCCAAATGTGGTTACATTCATGTATGACAACATATTATCTTAGGCGTAACTTATCTTAATAGGCCCCGACGCGTTTCGCCATTGGCTTCATCAGGGGACCCACTGAAGATGGACCTATTGTTCAAAGAAATTGTCTTCATTTAGACCGACATTCCTCAATACATATATCTACATCTATAATTCATACAATGTCATACTGTCATATGTAGCTCCATCTGGAGCAGTTTTCTGGTCCTTCCTACAGCAGATAAGCAAGGACCTGGAAAATATACGGATCCCGTATGGAGACAAGACCAACTTAACAAAAGAACAGAATGAAGCCATAAAAAGGCTGGAAAGAAACACCAACCTAGTCATTAAACCATCGGACAAAGGGGGAAACATCGTGATTATGGATTGGGATAAATACGAACAGATGTGTGAAAAAATTCTCAAAAACTCGGCCTGGTACAAAGAAATTGTGAGACGCATGGTCAGCTTAAGGTAAGAAAGCCAGATTCATCTCAACTAGAAGTATTGACTGGTAGACATTGTGGGATATATATATATAGATCCATACAACCGACCTGGCGAACATAGTGATAGGGTAGAACCACCGATAGGATGAGTACTAGGGCTCACAGGTATAGGCAACATGGGGGGCTGATAAATGACACATCACCTCACACACTGCACACACGTATGGTTTATACACTTTGAAGATATATACAATCACTGATATATGGTGCTCCGGTTGAACCACTTACACCCCATATAGAAGAGATATATCACACTTGACCAATGACCTTACATTAGTAAGATACACACACATCGCTAGCTATCACCTAAACTGCTAAATTTATGTATGGGTGTACATGTATGTACATGCACATACACAGATGCATAGATCCCTCACTCAATAATGGAGGTCCCATTTTACGTGTTACTTTTCAATTTTTTTTCCCCCCATCTTGTTTGGGGTTTTCTTTCACATGCTTTTTCTTTCACCTCAAACACTAGACACCCTTTAAGTATCAATATGAAAATTTGAATGTGGGTTGATCACATGACATGGAACTGTGGCACTCGGGCTGTCCCATTATTGCCACCCCCTTGAGGGAACTTATCACCACATCACATAAGCAAAACTTCGCAACTACCCCTTGCTGCAAACTCCTATTTTAGTAACATATTAGCCATGTATGTAAGAACATATCCTCTGCAGGGATCTGTTTTATTCTAATGTGTTTGTTTTCAATCATGAATGTATTAATATTTAATATAATACATTTTGAACCCTTATTTTAACATATCTCTCTTGGACGGTCATTTACACCCCTCCAAAAACCCTTCCTTTTCCTCTATTTTTTGTAACATCAGCAACAAACTTTTTATGACAAACTCCATAACAATGACTAGAGGCTACCACCTAAAATTGGTGGAGAAAAGATTTAAGCACAAGGGGCGTAGGGGCTTCTTTTCAGTTAGAGCGATTAGGGTCTGGAACTCTCTGCCACAAGCAGTGATATCAGCTGAGAGTGTTGAATCATTCAAAATGCAATTGGACAATTTCCTCAGGGACTATAACATACAGGGGTACAGGTACTCTTAAAAGTAAGATCACACGGGGACTGGTACACACGCAAACACACGCAGAATCATAAATATACACACAATAGGTTGAACTTGCTGGACTAATGTCTTTATTCAGCCTCAAATACTATGTAACTATGTAACTATGTAAGTGTATTTACTTCACAGACAAAAGACTAGAAAGTGTTATGGGGATGAAGGATTTGGTGCTTTGGTGCACCTAACAATGTGGTGATTTGATGCATAACCCATGGTTGACCTGACACTGAAGCTCATCCCTAGTTGTAAGTTATTAAGAAACATATATTTATATATATTTAAGTATAACGTATTGCATGTAATTATGCAAATCTTAATGCATGTGTATTAAAACAATTGTTGATTCTGTACACAAAATTACAATGTCAACAGCTAGAGAGGAAAGTAGAGTGCGGATACTTCTTTATACTCTTTAGCAAGTATGAACATTGGGTTTAGGTTGAACATGAGTTTGACCCAAACCCAGTCTATTCACAGTTCGCCTGTCTGCCTGTTCCTCCAACTGATGTAACAGGAAGTCAGTCATTTAGTGGCCGTATCAATACCACCTCTAAATAACAGATCCCCACTGACTATTATTTGAAATTATTAACAAGCTGACGGGGATCCTGGGTGAGGTAATCATGTCACCCTGGTTCCCCGGCACTGTATTTACATTGCAGTATTGTCTGGGAGCTGTAATTTTCTACAGTGTGGGTGTTCTTATTTACTATTTAATATTTTGTATCTAATGTTTACTATTAGTTTTTTTGTGAATAAGTAATAAAGGGTAATATGTACCCTTTTTTCTTATTAATGTGGGAGCTGGCCATACACCTATAGATTTTCTATAGATTTTTTTCTATCAGCCTATGGTCAGATGGAAAAAGTGCAATAGATTTCTCCATCTATGCTAAACTGTGTACCTTGCTAGTTTAGCTTCAGTACCTTGCTAGTTGGTCCCGCTGGCTGTCAAAATACCTAAACAATCTGATTGGATGCAGGCATTGTTCAGGCATCTTGATAGCCACCGGGGCTGGCTAGCAAGATACTGAAGCTTGGCCCCGTGGGAGATTCCTACATCTACAGAATTTAGCGTAGATGGAGGAATCAGTTGAACTTTTTGCATCTCACTATAGGCTGATAGAAACAAAATCTATAGACAATCTATAGGTGTATGGCTAGCTTTATTCTAAAGGGGGCTTCCAGATTCTGATATGTCCTCTCTTCCACAGACCCCCAGGATGTCGGGATGATGCTTTTGTGCCCGTCAACATGAGCACAAAGTGAACAGAACAGACTGGGGAAGGTCTGTTCTGCTGATACTGGCTTCCTAGGCCTGCTGTCTAGAGAGGCCATGTGTGCTATGCTGTAAGGTCTTAGTTTGGCCCTAAGCTTGCACTGCCTTGCTACAGGTAGTTTCACACAAGGAGGGGAGCTGTTCCTCGGAAGGAATGCCAGGAAGGGGGACTCTGCGGAAAAGTGAAGCTGAGTAAAGGCTGGAACTTGAAAGGGACCGGTGATTCTCCCGGGAGAACAAGATTAAGTCTGCTAACCAGCTAAAGTTCTGTCAAACACAGTGTTGCCACAATTGACTGCACTGTGAAGCTGGGGAGTGGTCAATCAGTCTAGTCTATTGGAACCTTGAAGACCACTGTTTTCTTTCTTTTTCTTTCCATGGCCCCTCCCATCAGTATGCAATATACATTTGTAAAGCACACTGCTGTGTCTTGGAAATGTGCTGTTTTTTTTCCCCCTCAGTGGCCAAGTTAAAACTATAGCAATGTTTTTAAAATATCTACAGAGAATACTCCTCCTGGCTCCCTTCAGTGCTTGCCACATATTACATTTTAGGTACTTGCAATCTCTGTTAATAATGAGCAAAGGTTTAGATTTACTGATCTTTCCCTTTAACAAATAACACATGACTAAAAGCCTAAGCCTTCACATAACACTAGCATTGGAAGGAACTTGAAGCAGCATTTTTACCAGGAAACAATCATTTCATCCCTTCCATTACTCTATTCATTCCAACAGATCTGTTGGAAGAAATCTCTATATTAATAGCTTATGATGGGTCTACTTTTTTAAGGGAGAATATTATGGAGTCCTGGGTCACATTTTGCAGAGTCAAACCCCTGGCTGGTGATGAACAAGTCTGTAAAGAAGCACTACATATGACATCATGGACACCCACATGGTTTATTCTTTAGGGTACCACACAGTTATGTTCCTAATCCAACCATCATATTTGTACATCTTGTTCCAATGACAAAATCTTGCCAGCCACCATAAACAGGTCCATCTTCTGCCCACTTTTTAGTCACTTTAAAAAACATAATAATCCTAGACCACACACTCCACTGCACACTGCAATTTACATATGTATTAGAGAAGCTAAACAGTGAGTCACCATTGAAAACAGGAACACAGCTGGTGTCTGCTTTCACTAAAAGAGGTAGATGACTCACACTAGAGTTACATGTCCTTTTAAAACACTTGAGGGAATAGTATATGATTCATATGTGACATATAAGCAAAATATCTAGACATATGTTACGTAAAATCTACAATACAGCCTACAATGTCTGTGCAGCTATTTACAATGTAAAGGTTAATGAAGCATATTTCTCCTTATAATAACACACAGTCCAAACATCTTTTCATGGGCTTGATGATATAGCCAGTTGTATACTTTATTCTTTCTATTTAATTCACCTTTAGTATAGTATAAGTAGATAATACTGGGTATTTACACTGACATGATCAGTTTATACCTATGCATATCTTGGCTTTCAGAAAGTCAGTATTTATGTAGGAAATTCAGTAGCCTCCAGCAGCTATCGGAAGGCTGACTGGATACAGAAAGTTATATTCTGACATTTTATGGTGCCTACAATCCAGTAGTTATCCATTTATTTCAAGTTTGTCCTGCACATTTATTTTATGTCTCACATACAGTATATGTAATGCCACGATGTTACAAAGCACAGAACCATTCACATCAGTGCCTTTTCCTTGACAGATCTCAAATTCTAGAGTCGCTGCCATATTCACACCCACATTAGGGCCATTTGGGAGGAAGCCAATTAAAAGTGAACTTAAAACACTGCATGGATTAAGATTTGATTTGCCCGGAGTTCTACATTAAGTGAAACAGAATAACTAATAAATAATGAAGCAATATTATTAGTAACATTGAAGAATGATAAAAGAAGATCTGGAAAGAAGATCAACAATATAAAATAAGTATTTTGAAAAATACATTCTCTTTATATCGCATGTTTTAAATTTTCATGATAAGGCACCCTGCATTTTTAAACTATGATTTTCACCATCGAACACTGCAGGAGGGAAAGAAAGTAAGCAAGTTAAATACAATCTAAATACAAACTTCACAGAAAAGAGCTTGAACTTTAGTATAGCTGTCACCACAGTAAAGGTATAGAATTCTTCAAAGGCATGCTTAGCTACAAACTATGTATACAAATTACAGGTTGACCATCATAAAATAAGTCTTCACAGGCATCCAATGCAATTACATTTCATCTCTTTTAATCTCTTTTAATTATGTGTTCAATTTATGCTTAAATGAAAAAAAAAAAACTTTTTTGCTACTCAAGGCATTTTGCAATTCAGGGTTATTAAAAATGATCTTTCAGTTTCAGTGTGCAGCAACTATGATTTTTTTAAACTGTCAAAAAATATCAAATGCTGCTTTCTTGTAACTATGATGAGGGTGTTCTGTTCATAGTTAGTGTGCAGAATGCCCTCCGAAATCTAATTTTCTGTTCATGTGGTTGGCCTAGTACTTTTCCCAGACATCCACCTTTGAGGTTCAACATACAATTTATTAAAAATCCAAAAGGAACAGAATCCTTAAGAGATATGCAAAACCATTCCATTTCCATGGATTGGTTGCAAAGTTTAAAAGTGACCCTGCCATTACCTTCAATAATTAAAGTAGAGCCAGCCTGTAAAAGAAGAAGAATGCTAACCTGTCTGATGGGAGGTGACTCCAATCTATACTCTCTATCATAGTTATGCCCACAGCTGGTATCCCAAACCTCCAACAGTTTTAGGTACCGTGTCCTCAACTGTGCGCTATGGTTCCATCTGCTCGCCACTACATCAATACTGTGCTTTTTGTGGCATTTTGGCCAGTGGGAGGAACCACAGTGCCCAGTAGGTGAAGCAGCATCCAAAACACTTGGGGGTGTTAGATATCAACGCCATAGCTCTGCAAGTGAGCAAAGAACTGAGTTGCCATCCCTGAGGCAGATAAGTGTTCTTTTTTTTTACACACTGGCTTTATCATAATTTTTTGTATTGAGAGAGTAATTTTAACTAATCAGCCTGTACGTAGTCAATTATATATTGGTTTGAATGAACTGGCCCATTACATGATATCAGGCTGTATGTGCTTGCTTATTTAATTTCAATATAAATTAAGTACCTATCTAATTACCTATGTTTTGCTGCATTGAAGATTTTTTGCATTAGAATTTTCATATGCATATCACAAATTACCTTTATAGCTTCCCAGGACTCTCCGTTAAGCATTCTAGTTCTAAATTATAACTGAAAATCATTTCAATAATGTATTCAAAAAGTTACTTTTGACAAATAAGGCGGAGGACAAACTACAATTTGTATAATGGCTAGTGTGTTGCTTTGTCACTATCGAAGCAGGAGATTGCCTCATACATTTCCATTTTCTGCTAATGCTTCCTGTAAAATGGCCCATCTAAAATAAAAGGGAAATAAAACAAATTAACACACTATCAGTTTGCTGAATTTTGTATTCTGTCTGCATCAACTGCAAGTAAATCATTCACTTTGATTCTGATTGCTCGCTCTCAGTCCAACCACCAACAATTGTTTTTAAGTTTTTAATTACGTGATGCAGAATGATCTGGATGCAAAAAATGAATGTGTACCACAAACATTAAAGTATATCTGAAGCTAAAACATTTTCGTTCATTGAGGAACAGAGAAATTTAATAATTCTTAAACAATTGGCTACTGCCACCTTCAGGCGGTTGGGACACTGGCAAAAAAATATGTTAAGCCAACCCCTGTATAACCCCACTTCCAACCATCATGCCTCAGTTTTTTGCTAGTGTCCTAGGAAGTTTAATGCCTTCTCTTTAGCTCTGCTGAAATAAAGTCCAGCCATTTTATTCTTATTTTGTTTTCTTCAGTCAAGATACTCAATACACTGCAGATATTTAGATTTTCTGTGAATTCAAAAATGATAGAACTAGCCTGAAATGTGACTTTTGGACACTGGGCTCTGCATTGTGGCACTTTTCCTATTTGTACTGTCTTAGTTAGCCACACAGTGCCCTCCAGGTGCAGAACCATGGCCCGGCCTTTTGTGTCACCCAGGCTCTGAAGACTCACATATTGATTTAGGCTAATTCAGTTGAAGCACTAGGAGCTATGTCACAGTAGGTACCATTTTAAAATTCTTGTCGCTGCCACCCTAACAGCAGTAATGGTTAACACTGAGGCAACTGAATGCGGACATCATCCACTAAGTGGAGTTCCTTCCTGTTGATGCTACTGCTTCTGAAGTATTTGTGGATCATCTAGTCTTCAGTCTAATACCACTGCTCACCTACAGGATTCAGGGTTACTACCCTTCTATTTTTCCTAGCCTAAGGTTTTCTTTTCCTTCTTTTCATTTGGATCATCTGCTGAGAGGGTTTTCATATACATGCTTGTCTCTTTATTTGTCTATAAGGTAACACCCCTTTAAGTTTGGATCTCCCTCTCCTTAAAGTGACAGCTTTTGAAGCATTCTACTTAATCCTACAAATGTTGACTGGTTGGTCTCTTTCTGGACATTTCTTGCCTGTCCAAGCATCCTTCAAATAGTTTCCAAGGGTTAGATATGTTAGGCTAAGCCTTTACCCTAGTAAACCACCTTGTTGACCACCTTAGCTGTTATTTTATTCTCCTGGTGGATGATAGATTTCCTATTTGGGGCTATCATTAGACATGTGCATTCAGATTTGGAGGAACTTCGCAAAACAACTGAATTCTGTTGATTAGGCAGTTCATCTGAATCCGATTTAACTAATTCATTATAAGCCCGAATATACAGTATATTCGGGCATATAGTAATTTGTTTGCAGAACGCATGGCGGCTATATCAGCCACTGGTGCATTCTGTGCATGTGCGCCGCCATCTTGGAGGTGGAGCACGTGACAGAGCATCTTGGTATACACCAAGATGGCAGCGCCCATACATGCAGATTACATCATCCAATGCCCCTCATGCACACACAGCGTCATGTGACGTCACTCGCTCCAACTCCAAGATGGGGGCACGCATGCGCAGAACACTGAGCAGTTCTGCTATTTAATTAGTTTTACATAAGTTTTATAAATGAAGCCCCATGTGTAAAATCTAAATGGTTTCTTCTACACATTTGAAAAACAGCTCTATCATATGAACATGACCAAATTGTAGGACACCTGCTGTGGCATTTGTGCATTGTATGTGCAGACTTTAAAAATATCAAGCAGGCCTGGGTGGTACCATCTTGCTAGAAAGCCAGCAACTTGGAGAAGTCCCCATGCAGACCCACTGAGAAAACTTCAAAAAGAAAGACATTCATCAAAACTATACATAAAAATGAGAAAAGTCAGTTTTGTCTTTATTTGCTTTACAAAGTATTCTTTGCAAAGCAAATAATGCCTTGCTATGATAATATATTTATATTTTACATTTCCAAATACATACTTTACTGTAAATGTATTATTAATACTTGTGTATAAACATAGTCTCATACAAAATTGTACTATGTACTACAAATGTTCATTGACTATGCACTGCGTTCTCTTCTTGTTATGGCAAATGAGCAGTCCAGACGTGCTAGCTGTGAAGAATATGTGTGCCTTTTAGCACTCAGTGGCACTCTCCTCCTGTTTTTCCATATGTCAGAAGCACAATGTGTGAGGACATCTTAAGAATCAGGTGACAAATTGCTGAAAAGCTTATGTGGCCTTTCTTCAAACTGTAAAGGTGGCCATACACTTTACAACCATCGCAACACCTCAGTCTTGCGATGGTTGTAAAGTACTTAAAAAAAGTACGATCTGCCCATCTTGGACAGGCAGATCGTACTCTCGATCATCGCAAGCCCGCCCCCTTGATGATGAGCACCTAGTTGCTCATCCTCAGTTAAGATGTATCAGAAAATGCAATTGTAACCCCCTTCTAGGGTCATTGTAATATAAATTATAATGTGAATTGATTAATTAAACATAAACTATGTGTGCACCACCATCAAACAAAATATTCACAAAAAACCTGAAGATTTCCAATGAACTGAAAAAAAAATTGCTTTTTTGCCCGGGCAATAAACCAGTCAGTGACATACTGATGGACAGAAGTACAATGCTTCCTCTGCTATACTGCAGTACTGAGAAACGTTGTGACTTGGTATAGTTATGCTAGATGCTAGATGTAATGTCTTGGTGCATTTTATTGCATTTTATATTAATACCTAAGATTGATCAAATACCCAAATATACTTTATTATTTTAATGAAACACAAAATATTAACTACAGGCTGTTTTCTCAAACAATCATAGATAAATAATGATTTTTTTTTAAAATCATACATTACTTGGCAGTATCTTAAGCAATGTGTTCAACTCAAAAACAAAATAGCGCACATACACGCAAGATGGCCTTGAGCCTTGTATCCTAGCTGTAAAAAAAATCTTTCTTACTGCTTAAGCAAAGCTTAGTAGACTGTAAATCACCAGTTCTATTGCACTTATTTTCAAAACCTTTATAGTTTAGTATTGTACTTTGAAATAGTTTTGCTGGCACAGCTGCACGCCACTCAAGATGTTTGTCAAAAATGGAAGGGTGTGAAGTGGGTCTGGTACCTTAGAAAGTGAAAATGGTGTGTTGTTTTGTTAGATTGTAATGCTAATGCAGCTAACATTCCAGAGTCCTGCAGCAAATACAAGTAAGAATAGTCTGTTTGGGCTAATACAACAACTGCATGTTTGAACATAATGCTCTTAAATATATAGAAAGCAAAAAATATATTGTCTGCAGTGGTGCCAGGACACAAGTTGTGGTGATCACATCTCTGGCTGGGCCCCTGCCACTATCCCGATGCAATACAATAACTTTATTTTTCAGTCAGAAATGGGGAAAGTAAGCAATAACCTGTCCAAATGTGGTAGTATCATTGTGCATACAGTATGTGTGATCATGGCTGTCTATACTTTGTGGGTTATATAGAAAGAACACTGTTAAATAGGGGTATAGGATTATGGCAGTAGGGGGTGTTGGGCGCAGGGGAAAATTTGCATGTGGGAGAGAGACTCTAATGAGTGGTGTATTTAGGTACAGAGTTTAAATGATGTCGTATACAGGAGGCTTATGGAAATTTGGGATTTGAGATGTAAAGGAAGGGAGTTGAAAAGTGCAGGATCCTTTACTTATTCTTTTCACGGTCACCCAGGAGCTTCACACTATGAATTTGTTGGTAGTTTGGTTGATAGCTCAGTGCCAGCAACCATATCGTGGACTTTCCTATCTAACCTCTGAAACTTTACATCCTCAATAAGAATTAAGCTTTACAAAGCACACCCTGTTATTAAAGCTCAAAAATCATGTCCTGTAAATAGAAATGAGCCCTTAGCTAAATAAACAAATTAAACTATCAGCTTATATTTTAAGCATACTGCTCTTCCATGAATGCAAATTAATCTGTATAGTGATGTTTAGATAACAGGTCCCTAAGTTCATACTTATGTATAATCAATAACACTAGAAAACTTGGGAATACTTATGTAGTTTTAGGTTGTAATTTAAACACAGAGAAAAGTAATTTACATAAGACTTACTACTGTTAGTTGGCAAATTCATCTGCAGGCGCTGCAGTCTCCTTTTACAAAACTGTATTGAGCACACAATGAGCTCATATAGGTGGCTTTGGCATATATATGAACTGGTAATCAGTGGGAAGTAATTGCTCTGTAGCTTTACATTGAAACAGTTGCGGTACTATATTATTTTGTTCCTCTACTATTACGCTAAATTTAAAGGAGAACTATGAGGTGAGTGCTTTTCACTCACCACATAGTTCTAGCCAACCTGTGACAATGAGACTGTCACAGGTCGGCTTAGTAGATCAGGAGGTGAGCGAACACATACCGCCGTTCGCTCACCTCTCGATCCTGTCACGGCTCTCTGCCGTGATAGGGTAGGGGCTGGATTCCACCCTCCCCGCTCCAATCCACCAGCGTTCACTGGCGGAAAGGACGGGGAAGGGGGCGGGTACAGTTGGCTCTGCCTCTATAGGCAGAGCCAGCTGTCAGTCACGCAGCTGGGCGGATCCAGACATAATTGTCGGGATCCGCTTCATCTGCGGCGTCTCAGTATACCGCGAGCAGCAGCTCGCTGTATACTGCGGCGCCTCAGTATACCGCGAGCTGCAGCTTGCGGTATACTGAGCCTAGGGTGACGGGAGGATGCTAGTTTGTGTCCTCCCGTTACCCTAAGGAGAACTATGGGGAAAAGCCTTAACCCCATAGTTCTCCTTTAAAATAAAAAGTATTTTTGCAGGATTAAACATGGCAGGGACAGGAGAATTATTTTTTTGCTAAAACTACAGTAGATCAATCAAAACACAGAACTCACTGACTTCAGAAAAGCCACGTTTAGCTTAAAAGTGAATAATACAGTGGTAAAGGACTGTATGTCTCCGATTCACAAATCAAATGGTTGCCATACGAGACCCAATGGTTCCAGAAAAAACCTCAGTGCATCAACTATACATTTTTATGAGAAAAAGGGAATACACCTCTCTCAGTTCATGCTACCTGACAACTGTATTGGGGAGAACATTTTTATGGAATCCATCATCCTTGCAATGCATTAAAATCGGCCATTGCCTTTGGTGAGACATCCACCCTTCTATGGTCACTAAACACAAAACAGGGATTTGTGTCAGACACAGTAATTAAGTTTACTTAAATAAATGCTGTTTAATTTCTTATTGTATGTTTACTACTAAGCTATTAAAGGTACATTCACATGAACCATTTATCTGCATGGATTTGTTGTCTTAGAACTAACATGTCATCTCCTTTCAAAACCCAACATATTAGAAAGATGCGACTGTGCATGGATCTGGAGGACACAGGTTAAGTCCTATATGACTTATTCCATTGTACCCTGCATACTTGGGCACCAATGTTGAATACCCACTTCACTCTGCTTTTAATCATCATTGTTGATAGCCAGATCTGCTCCATTCAGTTTCCTAAGGCAGCAGAAATTTTGTGTGGTCTTATCTGTATGTATGCAAGCTTCCTAAAACTGCACAAGGATAATAGCTCGGTCAAATGAGTACACAGGAATAACATACAGTATATCAAAAACGCTAAAACCAAGTTTAAAAATATACCCATCCTGGTATTTGCAAAAGAGCTTTAACACGTATGTTTTTGAAGGTTGTGAGTAGCCCTTTTTTTTTTGCAATAACTTGTATTTAGGTTTACTAGTCCTTTAAGCAGGAGATTACTTATGCTAAGTTGGTGTGCTAGGATGTGTGGTCAGTGATGTCAGAATCACTTAAGGTTAAGCAAAAAGTGATTTCTCCAAGAGATTTAAGTATGTTAATACTCTGAACTCAATCCTTTTCTAATATACAGGCCAACTTTTACTGAACTAATCCGTTCAGTAGTCTGACCACCAGCCCGTGTGCCATCTGGGATCCTCAAGTGTGTCTTAATCCCCATAATTCCAAATAGTCCTACATTATATTACTCTTACAGGCTTTTAAAATAGGGAAAGGAGAAGTTGTGGTGCTAGAAAAATTAATGTGAACATCTTAGACATATGTAATGTTCAAGTATGGTACCTGTAAATAGATTAAGCATGCTTAACAAGCCTGTGTGACTATTGCTGTTATTCATTGCTTTTATCTGAACTAACAGAAGGATGAGAATTTAGTAATATCTTATGGCACATGACTTCAATCCTCTAGTTTTGATGACCCTGTGCCTGTTGCAGCCTTACGTTCCGGTCCTTAGTTGATAAAAGTGACTCTGGCATGGTCTTTAGCTTGTGTAGACCATCCTCTTTAAGGTTAGATGTGCTGTATATACAGAGATACCCTTCTAAATACCACTCTTGAAACAAATGCTTTTTTGACCCTTTGTGGATAGGGATGCAGCGATACTAGTATCAGTATCGGTGCTGATACAGAGTTTTTGGGCCAGTACTCGTACTCACCCAAATGCTTCCGATACTTATCCCAATACTGGAACTTCCATTACCAGAAAGCCAGGTGGTGAGTCATTACACGCCGCCCAGCTTCCTGATTGGCCAGGAAGCCGCTCCCTGCTCCCTCGTCCCTGCTCAATAACAGAGTCGGTGCTAACGAATTTCGAGTAACCAACCCCTTCTTTAGAGCAAGGTCTTCCTTTGAGGAAGGGGTTGGGTTACCCCGAAATGCATCAGCAGTGTTGATTCACTGTTTGCAATTCACATTGATTTGTAAATTTTGGAAGAAAGAAATTGAGTGACGCACTGCTTTTATATAATTTAATATGTTCTATAAATAATTATAGAAATATAATTATTATTATTTTAGCAATATTGCACCCTAAGCTGTGCAACAGTGTGGTCCTTGTTTAAAGTGACTCTAAACTCAGGAATTAAACCTTAAAAATGCATTCAGGTGCCTTAAATATTAACAAAAATGTATCTTATTTGTGTATTACTCGGCTGTAGGTCATCAAATCATCTCTGAATTTGTGCTCACACTGTCCTTCCTTTTGAAGGGTGAATAATTTTGTTCCCCATGGTCCCTGTGTGTGTTGTACATTCTCAATATAAATTAGTAAACTACATGAGGTATTTTAGTCTATCATGAGAGCGAGCTTGGAGCAGTGGCTACCTAACAACGCACACAGGGACCATACAAAAGTAGCCACCCTCCAGAAGGAAGGACAGTGTCAGCATGAATTCAGAAATGATTTGAGGATCTTTAGTGGAATGATGCACAAATAAGTCACATTTTTGTTAATAGGTAAGGTACTTGAATGTATTTTTAGGATTTAATTCCTTTAATGTCACTTTAAATAAACCTAAAGAACTAGAATGTAAACAATAATATATTAAGGCCCTTGTATTTGGCAAGTTATGTGATGGTATTCTTTTGCTTTTGTTCTTCTGGTAGTGTTTAATATGCTCTTCTTTTTCCTTTTGTTTAAAGTCCTGAAGAAAATTATTTTAAAATGCAATTGATGGATGGTGTTGCAATACTATATTATGAGGAAAATAAGGCTGGAAACATATATTCTCTTTCTCCCTGTAATGAGGTCTTGATATGTCACAGCCATTTACTTCCACCATCTGCAATGATCTACCCAGGTCTTGACTCCGCATTTATAATAATTAGGCTCATATTTCCTGCATGCTCTGAAAAGCTTGTGATATAGCCCAAGGTGCTTCCTGGATCCTGAGCCTGCAGCTGTAAATCAGGGAGGAGTATTTGGCTTTTTATTGTGATGATTGAGAGCTCAGGAGTTCTGCAATCTCCTCAAAAGAAAATATTCAGAAACAATAAGGATTCAAAACAAACACACCCGCTCCCACCTCTTGTCACTGAACAGCAATGTTTCCTCTTCAGTAATCTGGGCACTTGTTGAAAGAGCCCCGTTATGAAAATAGGGTTCATTACACAACAACAGGGCCTGTCTTGGCCCACTCTGACTGTAGTGAAATCTCATTTATTTTAGTACATGTAGCATAACACCATCACCAGATGTTTATTTCTGACTACATCAGAGCCTAAGGTGTACTTATCACAATTAAGTAAGCTTCAGCCAGGATTGCCTGTTTTGCCTTTAAGTTTGACCACTCTGCAGAATCAAGTAAGGACTTCAGGGTCTGGTCCTGTGATCGGTCATCATCTCTCAGTTCAGCTCCTATGCAATGATACCTATATATATCATTTACATAAATATGTTCTTGCATTTATGAGTTGTAACCCTTCCATGTACCTTCTAAACGAACGGGCCATAGTGAAGTAGTGAAATGAATGGAATGACTCTATGGTTAGAGTCATTCAAGGCTTCAGGCTTGAACACCAACCCCAAGCCGGGAACCCAGCCGCGCACTCTGGTGTTCGAAGTCTACAAACCTGCAGACAAGTCTTCTTCTTTACATAGTGTGTGGGGTGTTTGTTAGCCTTTGCGGACATTTGGAAAAACAGCATTTCAGATGCCTGAGTAGGGGAGGCAGTTTAGATTGGCTACAAAATAGACTTCTACCCTCAGCCCCCACCACACAGGTTAGCACATCCTCAAGCAGCTCTTGTGGGGCTTCTGGATGAGTGGGCTCCTGTTTCAGGGATTTTATTCCAAACTTTTCACAGTTCCCACATCAAAAGGATATATCCATCCCATTTTGGCCCAGAAATTGGCCCTGAGCACCATCGAGGTTCAAATCTCAGTGCTTGTAATCTTGTTCCAGAAACCTCTGTGGCACCCTCTGTACATTTACGTGTCTCTATTGGGCCTTGTCTTGTAAAGAACCTTTACTTGTCTTACTTGCGGACAAGGTAATGTTTAGGCCTACAGCCTCCTTTCTTCCTAAGATGGTTTCAGCGTTTGACCTCAAGCAGAACTTCTATCCTTCTATCCAGCTCCAGTACATCTGATGGAGATTTGTCTTCATTGTCTGGATATTGTTTGTGCTAAACAAGCCCACTTAGCAGCCACTGCTTCCATTAGGAAGGTGAACTCTCTCTTTTTCATCCCAGATGGTCCCCCCAAAGGGGAAGCAGCATTTCACTAAACCATTTTTCAGTGCATTAGACAGATTATTGTTCCTATAACCTTAAGGATCAGGCTACACCTTTTCCTGTCCAGACACACTGTGCTAGATCGATTTGTGTGTCTCAGTATCAGGCAACTGTTTTATTAGGTTTTACCAGATGGCTGTTTAGGTCTGAGATCATGCCAACTTTGGATGTTAGGTCCTTCAGGCAGTACTTGGAGCTGTAGGCAGTGCCAGTTGTTTTCTGTTATATTTTAGTGGACCTGTTAGTGTTTTGTTTACTGTGTTGCCCACCCCTCAGTTTGACTGCTTTTTGACATCCTAAATGTTCCTCAAAGAATGAGAAATTAAATTGGATTTCATTAAGGGACACAGGTCCCACGCCTCTGTGTTTATGGTCTTGCTCTCAATGCTGCATTTTTTTTTGTGTTTAAATCCTTCTGTAGGTGCAGGATAACCCACATGTCTATGAATCCTGTGTTCCTTAATGAAGTCAAAGAAAAGGAGTTTATGGTAAAAAATCCCACTATTAAAAGATAAAATAATTTTAATAGCCAATGTCTTTCACTGCAACCCTCACTAAGACAAAAATTTACCAACTAACAAGCCAACCAGGAGATTTTATAATCAAGCAGATTGCAATAACAAGTTCACTTCTTTACTGGAGGTGCATCCTTATGACCTCATAAGTTGTTGGTCCTGTTGGTATAATTTGGGGGCTACATTAGTTAATATCAGCATCAATACATAAGTGTAAACTGGAATTGTTGCTAGATTTTCCAAGCAATATGTGTGCAGGAATTTCATATTTTTGCAAACTGGTTGGTGTCAAAGAAACACGATGAATTGATCCCTTCATTCGATTTACGGAGGAATCATAACGTATTCATCATTCATTACTAGTTAAAAGTGGAAAATCCATTTAATAGGACAACAATACAGCATGATAAAAAAATAGGCCCTATCATGGTAATTATTTGTAATTGTATTCATTCAGTAAGGTAAAGGCACATGATGTTAGCTAAAGTGCAGCATCCAATCAGATTCCACTTTATTAAATCAATAAAAGGTGGTTTCTGATTGGTTGTTACTGTTTACAACACTTAAAAATTAACTCCAGGGACATATAAAAGACACAAATGGACATTGGAACGGATACACCGCATTGTGATATAACACTCAGTGATATGAGGAGGAATACGGGCCGCACAGGCTCCACAAAAACACAGAAATCATGGACGATGCAACACTACCTGACAACGGAACAGTAAAAGCAAAAGCGTAATTCAAACGTACTCACCGAACCTTCACAGACCTCGTCCCAGTTTGTAAGGAAGTGGACTCGCGATCTAATTCAAGCGACGATCGAGGCAGGCGCACATTATCACTAATGGAGGAATTGACGAAAACTCTCCCCACAAGTGATGAACTTTCTCTTATGCTTACTCGACTGGAACAATCCATAAAAACAGACATTCAGTCTCTTTGAGGAGATGTTACACAGCTACTTCAGCGCGTGGAAGACGGGGGAAACAGATTAGATGCACAAGCTCCTGCTCTGACGGCTTTACAGTCGCAGGTGCATTCACTTGCACTCGCACAGAGATTGCTCAACTACCGCCTGGAAGATCAAGATAACAGAGGGCGTAGAAATAACCTTAGAGTGTGAGGACTACCGGAGACAAAACTACAGGGGGACCCAGCTAATAGCATAAGGAATATCTTTAATACAGTTACAGGACAAAATGTGAGTACCCCGCTGATATTTGATCGTATACATCGAATTTCTCGCCCACGGAATTTTTTGGCCGAAACATCTAGAGACATTATATGCCGTCTCCATTATTATTCTGACAAAGAAAATATCCTGAGAAAACTGAGAGAACGACCCTCGGTTAATTTTGAAGATGTACAAATACAAGTATACCCAGATTTGACACGGGAAACTTTGATGCAGAGGACGGGTATCACTTATAGATGGGGCTTTCCCTCATGCCTTATGGCACGAAAAAATGGTAAGATGGGGATTCTTAGATTCCCATAAGATTTGGATGAGTTTTGTACCATCTTAGAGATCCAGACCCCATCATTACCCGATTGGCGAGATACGATCCCGCTCCTAGACCCAATACCGGAAGCATCATGGAAACCTGCAGCCCCTTTGCCTTAAATCCCGAAAAATTGTTTGGAACGTACATTAGGGACTCATGGACTGAAGAGAAGACGTACTAAGTAGACGATTGATACAATCGCACGACCTGGGAAAATGTACTAAGTATATCATGACTTAATGGGTTAAATGGGAAATACTATCTTTAAACTATGGAAACATAGGACAGATGTCCTTAAGTAAAATTACTACATGACATCCCGGGAATATGGATGTACATGTGATTATATTTATATATTGGGAGAGAGTAGCGTGCCTCGACTCTCCGGCGGTAAATTCCTTGGAGGGAAGGACCATCGGAGATTGATGCAGGGCTAAATTTGGACACGTACATGACCCCTGCAATTAATGAGCTAGGTTCTAGGGAACCACTTGAGGTGGATTGCCTAGGTATAGGCAGATCTACATATGCTCTTTTTAACTCTTTACTCCCCCCCTCTCTTTCTTTGTTTTTTTAATGTTTTGTTTATATATACTATTTTTCCCTTTTTCTGGCTGTGTATTTTCTTTTTTTCTTCTTCTTTTTTTTCTTTTTGTTTTGGGGGGTAATTGCTATGAGGTATTAAGGCTTATGGACACTTTGCTTCCTACCCATGCCGATGGCAAATCTCAATATTTTAACATTTAACGTTCGAGGACTTAATACACCCCAGAAACTACATTGTTTGGCTCGAGAACTGAAGCGATTACATTGCGATATTGCCTTTATACAAGAGACACATATATCGCATCATACGGGCGTTCGATTGAATTCAATCTACTACCCGTTGTGGTATTATAGCACTTCTCCATCTAGCAGATCTCGTGGGGTAGCTATTGGCATGCTTAGGAATGTTAAATATGAACATGAAGCTATGATGACAGACCCTGAGGGGAGATTTTTATTTCTAAAGGGAAGAATTAATGATCATTTGATAACATTGGCAAATGTGTACGCACCGAATAAATCTCCAACCATATTTCTTAAGAAGACGCTCTGCGCTTTAACAGAATTCCAAGAAGGGATTACGATCTTAGCTTGAGATTTAAATCTCCACTTAGACCCGCCGGTAGATTCATCGACCGGCCGATCACATATTGCTTATAAGCGGCTATATTCTCTTAAATTAATGCTACATAATATGCAATTAATAGATAGCTGGAGGATCCTTCACCCACGTGAAAGGGACTATATGTATTATGCTCCATCTTATAATACGTACACAAGAATAAACTATATTTTTGTGAATCATCATTATATACATATGATAAATAAAGCAGATATTCTTTCTTCCACCTTGTCAGATCATGCACCTGCTATGGTCGCATTGACATTCCCTAATGTCTCACGAGCTACCCCCATATGGCGGTTAAACGAATCCCTCCTAATAGATAAGATGGTTGTGTCAGCCTTAGAAAAAGACATGACCTATTACTTTGCGGAGAACACTAGAGAAGAAACGTCACCGGGAGTCCTATGGGAGGCACACAAGGCGACCTTGCGCGGTTCACTTGTCTCACAAGGTGCAAGAAAGAAAAAAGTGGCTAATATCAGAATAGTTGAGCTCACGGAGAAAGTAGCAAATCTTGAGAATTTGCATAAAAAATCCTTATCTGCTGAAGAGCATCAGAGGTTGATCACTGCTCGAGAAAACTTAAACTCAGCTCTGAGGCAGAAATACAAAAGATCCCTTAATTATCTTTCTCAACAATCGTATGAACTAGGAAATAAACCTGGGAAATTATTAGCTAGAATAATAAAGCAAAAACAGAGCGCTAATTTTATAGCAAAAATTAAGTCTAAACAAGATGTCTTAGTACATACCTCAGCAGATATCTCAAAGGTCTTTAGAGACTATTACGCGGCCCTATATAATATCAGACCCCAAAATAGCCCAGAATCAAAACAACAGCATTTAAAACTTATTGATGGATACTTAAAAACTTCTTTGTTTCCCAAAATAGACGGATCTCAATTGATCCAACAGGTGATCACATCAACTGCAGAGGGCAAAAGTCCGGGCCCTGATGGGTTCACTA
Source organism: Nanorana parkeri (assembly GCF_000935625.1). Classification (NCBI taxonomy): domain Eukaryota; kingdom Metazoa; phylum Chordata; class Amphibia; order Anura; family Dicroglossidae; genus Nanorana; species Nanorana parkeri. Next base: position 887,863 of record NW_017306642.1, on the reverse strand, counting down.
TTAAATATTACAAAACATTTCAAACCCTGCTAATACCCCAGCTTAGTAATTATTGTAATTCCTTATTTCAAGGTTTCCCCCCATTATCGACTTCATTGCATGCTCATATCTCTGTATTCCTTAAATCGGGCAAAGACCCGACTGTATGCGGCAGCTATAGACCTATATCGCTTCTTAATACAGACATAAAGTTGTATGCAAAGATTCTAGCTAAGAGAATTAGCCGACTGATGCCCCAGTTGATCCTGCCGGATCAAACTGGTTTTATTCCTGGACGCGAGGCTAGAGATAGCACGCAACGAGCTATCTCTCTTATTCATTATGCCACTTCCTCGATGCAACATACTATCCTATTATCTAGTGATGCCGAAAAGGTATTCGACCGGGACTATCTGAGGGCTGTACTGCAACATATAGGGTTTGGTCCACGGCTTTTGACTGGTATTATGGCACTATATGCAGGCACTACGGCATGCATTAGGATAAATGGGACTCTATCTGATGAATTTAGATTAGGTAATGGTACACAACAAGGATGCCCTCTTTCCCCGTTATTATTTGCCCGCTCGTTGGAGCCACTTCTTATTAATATCAGGCAAAACTCGAACATCATGGGAATAATGGTTAAGGGTAATGAACATAAGATGGCAGCTTACACTGACGATATATTGTTCTTTATACAAAAACCACAGTTATCATTACCTTAATTACTGCAGGAATTTGAAATCTTTTGTAAAATATCTAATTTTAAGAATAATTTGTACAAATCTGAAATTTTGAATATCTCGACTCCATCTCATATTGTAACGACGATGCAGAAATCCTTTCCTTTTAGTTGGAAACCACACAAGATGAAATACTTAGGAATTTATTTAACCCCTAATATATCAAATCTTTACACTATTAATTATGTATCAGCACTAAACACTATAAGACAAGACACAATTACTTAGTTAAATCACCGTTCTTATATATCACTCACTGACAGGGTAAACGCCATAAAAATGAATATATTACCGAGAATGTTATATTTATTTCAAACGGTACCAATACACTTACCTACTTTGTATTTAAGCACTTTAAAATCGGTTGTGGGCCGGTTCATTTGGAAGCGATCCGCAGCCAGAATTTCACATAGAACTTTAACGTTGCTTAAAATTATGAGTGGATTGGCACTACCAGACTTCACTATATACTACCAAGCAGTGGCACTTAATAGAATGTTAGATTGGCACTATCACACTAAAACTAAACTATGGGTATCACTGGAAAATTCACTATCAGGACAAGGCTTGTCGAGTGTATGTTGGATTCCACCAAAAACTCGCCGCCTGGAAGGCTGTATATCCCCTTTGTCCGAGCATACTCTTGACATATGGGATAAACTGTATAGTGGCCTGATAGGCAAGTATAATTCCCCGTTGATGCCTTTAATGGGCCACTCTTATTTTCCACAGGGGTTACATAATAGTGGATTTTTGCATTGGACTACATACAGTATCAAATATTGAAACTTTCTCAAGTTCATGATGGGAAACAAATTTATTCATTACAAAGACTCCAAAATCAATGGGGGGTGTTCCCCTTTAATACATGGAGATATAGACAATTACATAATTTTGTGTCTAAACTTCCGACACCAATATGCTCTGATACAGAATTCTTATCAATGGAGAGATTGTTCACATTACCAGATTATCCGAGACATGGTATTTCACGAATTTACTCAATTGTTCTTAATCGTAGCTCCCAACTATTCCCAAACTATCTCACAAGGTGGGAACAGGAATTCCAAATTAAATGGACTGACTTACGTAAACAACAAATCCTTAGGGCTCACGCGGTTTTGTCAATTAGTACGTTAGTGACAGATACAACATTCCGTTTTTTAGCTAGGTGGTACTATACACCAGATCGGATAAATAAGATGCATCCATCTAGACCGATAGAATGTTGGCGGGGATGTGGAGCAGCAGGTACTTATTTGCATATTTGGTAGTACTGCCCTAAACTTAAACTGTTTTGGACCCAAGTGGTTAACTATATTACACAAATTACAAATGTAACTATATCTAACAACCCATCGGCGTGCCTTCTCCATGTAACAGATATACCCATGTTGAATTATAAAAGAACATTAGTTCCTAATAAAATAACGGTACCAACTATAAAAGAATGGTTTAAAAATTAATAGAATGGTTTAAAAAAAATAGAGTATTACAAATTAATGGAAGAGCTAACGGCTATTAAATATGAGCGACAGGAAAAAAATTAATTTAAATGGGTTTTGTTTAAGCAAACATTAGACAATGCTGAGACTCTTTGAATGTGTTTATGGTAGGCTAACATAGGATGAATTTTAAATTGAATAATAGAACATGAATGTTAAAGAAGAATATGTAAGGAGATAATGTGATTCCTTTTTTTTTTGCAACCAAAGTTTATTGGCTCTATGTAAATGTACAAGGTTAATTATGCAAGATATGCCTCTCGTCCCTTTTCCTTTCTTCTTTTGCCCCTCTTCTTCTCCCTTTTTTCTTTCAAATAAGGGAGATTATTTATATGCAGAATATAGTACTGAAGTATATTAAGATGTTGGGAAGAATAGAATAATCAATACAAAAGACAGAATTGTATTTATTGTTGTAGTTTGACTTTATTTTGTGAAAAATAATAAAAAGATATAAATTAAAAAAAAAAGACAAATGACAGATCAGCATCCCCAAATGACCTGGGGACGCTGATCTGTCATTAAACAATAACAACTGTGTGGAACACAGTTCCACACAGTTGTTATTGAGACCTGCTAGAAGACTCTGGCAGGTGTCAGCCAATAGGAAACAGTTGGGCGAAGCTAGCTGTCACCGCCCAGCCAAAGGCAGCCGATGTACGGCTGATTTTAGCCGCTGTACGGCTGAAATCAGCCGTACAAGACTGCAGTGAATAGCCGAACAGCGTTCCGTTCACTTCACTTCGACTGGGTTATTCACTCGGCTGCCTCTGGCAGCTTTGTGAATAACCCCCTTAATCTTCTGCTTTTTACACTTCACTGTCCAGTCACAGGCTAGGGGAGGGATGAGACCTAATTGTATTACTTATATGAAGTAAAGAAAATATTAGGTGTCATTTCCTGCTGTACAAGGTTTTACTGTGTGGTTGGGCTGTGTAAATGTTTGAACTGCATGGACAGAAATACAAATCCTTTAGCATTTAAAAAGGCACCCTCATATGTGTGCTTAGTTGTTGGCCTGAAGTTAAACTTTAATACATTTATACTATACTTTTACCACTGCTGTCATTAGTTATATTGATAATGTTTTTAAAGCATGTTTGTAATGAAACTATAAAGGAGTAAGTCATTTATTATATTATTATTGTACCTGTCACCTAATAAGTAAAGCAAGTTTTTGTTATTTTGTTAATGCTGCACATATTAACACATGACATAACACACTGAAGCCATAAGATATCATTATTTCATACCAAGCAATAAAACATTGTTGGACAGATCTGCATATATTTGTGTCATGTCTTCATTCTAGAAAAGACTAGAAATAACAAGTAATTTCCTAAGTCCTTGTTTTGCATCCAACAATTAAGCTTCATTTACAAGTAAAACTGATTTTTATAGCCTTCTGACATAGCTAAAGAACTCACAAGACAATGAACCTTACACTTGTATCCCTCTTTTATTTTTCGGCATCAATCAAAAGCCATAACAAAATTGTTTTATACAGTGATGATTTATTCCACATGCTTCAAGGATTCCTACTGTCTACGTCCCAGTAGGGTGCTCCCCTTCACCCACTGCCACCTGTGCTTCTTTCATCTGTTTTGCTAATGCCGTCCAGCATGCTTATGTGATCTTGTCATATATTGTCACAGCAAGGGGGCAGGGAGGGCCTTTAACTATCCAGGTAAGTCACTTTTATGTGTTATTTTTCTCATACTGTGCCTCATTATTCCTGACAGTATGTCCTGCCACACATTTCTCTACCTGAATGAGAATAATCCTGGCCTCTTACTTTTCCATATAATGGATCCAAAAGGTATAGCCTGCAAATGTCACATTTAAAGAAAAGAGAGTATGAGAGAATACAATAGAGGATTATAGTTATTGGTTGATGTGTGCCAAGCACCAAGGTACAGGCAATGAAAACTCATTCTTCAAAAATAAGCCATGTTAGGTGATATAAGTATAGAACCATGGTTACTGGTATATTTATATGATTTGAGCTAAGTCAGAGATTCCAAGCCCCTGATGAAGTCCATAGTAATGCAATGTGTGTAGGGCAGAGTCTCATGACATGGAATAGGGTGGAGTGGTAGAGGCACAAGGGAGTGTGAATCCTGATCTATGCTTACCATGTGCCCAGTTTTATACATTCCTTTTATCATGTGGATGTTATGTGAGTAATGTTTTAATAAAGTTTTACATTGGCTGATCAGTGTGAACTATGGTTTTATACTTTCTCTTATCCATGCTAATTGAATATAAGGAGCAACCTCTGTGTTGGATTCTAGGGAGAGAAAACGCAGCAGTAGCAGGCTTTCTTAGGTGTGTGTGTCCCACCTGGTAGTAGAAGGTGCAGTGCTACTAAACATGGGTGTAGGTCATATCCAAAGGAGCAGCTCCTGTGTTGGACCTTTGGGAGGATGAGCAGAGCAACAGTAGGCTTCCTCAGGTGTGGGTGTCCCTCCTAATATCAAAGGGAACAGTGCTGATAGACCTGTGTGTAGGGTCTTACCCAAAGGTGAGAGACTCTGTGATAAGTGCAGTTACGGCGGGTGCACATTTTTAGTGGAAGATAAGAGGATAATTTTATTCTGGACATTTTATTCTGGACATTGTTGGGTCACTATGATAAATAAGGTTGTGAGATTTATGAACACTTGGAGTTGGGAGGGACATCTTGCACATTCTCTAGAAACATGTGTTAATTGTGTTCATTGGTATTTGTGTGAGCATGGCACAAATTACTTATTTCTAACTATAGAACCATTGTCTATGTTTAATCCAGAGCCACAAGAGGCAGAATGTAATGGTTAGTCTTTGGTACCAGAAGACTGGCACTGGTAGTTTTCAGCACAGAGAGTGGTTTCCTACCCTAAGTCTCAACTTTACAATAACCATCCCTACATCCCCAACACTAATCCATTCCCAACACCAGATGTTCCTTCTCGAGCTTGAAAAAGAGGTATCGCTCCTCGAAACGCGTCGCTCAGCTCACTGCCCCTCCACCCCACTACTACCCTCTTCCCACCACAGATCCGACTGACAGCTGACCACTTTCAGCCCACTGCTCCCGCACACTGCTTCAGTCGGTGCCGTCAGTGACTGTGCATCACGATCCACAGCCGCGGCCACAGCAGTTCTGCCTGCTTCCGACACCGCTGATTTTCTCCCTCACTACTCGGCCCCTGGACTCACACAGCGGGCCACGGACTGAGTCCCCTTCTTGTGGCTTCTCGCTTCTCCCCCCCTCTCACCTTCACCCACAGCCTCCTCTCCCCGTGTGGATGCACATCCTCTGGCACACCAGTTCCAGATAGACACCACGGATGACCCGATCCTCCACACCGGCCGTTCAGCCTCTGGTCCCATGAATTAAAATGTAAGTGCTCATTCTTTTGCCTTTTGCACCCATTGTCACATAATTCTCCCTGTCACCTTCCCTGGGTCTTCCGACCCGGTCAGTTAGCCCACTTAGCGTTGCGCCCTTTTTGTTTTTTTGTTTCTAGTTTGCATATCCACAGGCACTACTCCTGGGCTTCAGGGCTGCACACTATGTGGGGGTCACACATTGTTTACCACCTCAACATCATTACAAGAGCGCTGTTTGTACGATTTGTGTTTTTTTTTTCTAAATCTAAACATCCCTCTGACCCCCAAGACTAGCCCTTACTTTAACTCTAACATTATCCCTCCCTGTAACTCTAACACTATCCATCTCTGTAACACTAACACTTACCCTCGCTGTAGTTTTACCACTAACTGTTCACTTAACTTGAAAACTAAGTGTGTCTGTAATTCCAACACTTCTATAGTAGCAGTAATACTACTCATCCCTGTAACTCTAAAATGAAAGCCAGGTATACACTCTTCTATTTTCTTAATTCAACCTGTAGGCTGAACAAACAAAATATAATAGGTACTCCCATCAACGCTCATAAGCCCCCTCTACTCGCATTGTATTAGTCAGAAAAATATCTGAGTGGAGCTAGCTGCTGGAATTTTCCAACCAGCTATTTTGATCAGCTCATTGAGGTGGAAGGGTGCTAACAGCGTCACTCACTATGCGAATTTTGGCTGGTTTATCAGGAACTGTTCAAAATTCGATACTTGTATACCTGGCTTAACCACCCCTGTAACTCTAAAACTAACTGTAACCCTACCACTTACCTTACATGTAACTTTAAAGCTAACTGTCCTTGTAACTCCAACACCTAACTTCCCTACAGCCATAATACTAACCCTTTCTTTTGTACACATCAACCTCTTGTTTCCATACTTGGGATCCTATGTGCTAAAAACTAATGTATTGAATTGTGTAAGAATGTATGTAGTGTATGACCATAGCATCAAAAATTATATCTGCATGGCATTTACTAGATCTCTCCAAATAATAATACTAATTATAATACTACTATTAATAATAAAATATGTGTTTTACAGTCCTCTTTCAGCTATGTAGAAACCAGATATGTGAAATAAAACAAAACAAACAAACAAGACCTTGTGCAAATAATAAGTACATCATTCTCAGTGGTGTTGCCTTAACTTGAAACACGGAACATTTTTAATTTTATTATGAAACCTATTTTACCATTTTGGTAATTTTTGTTGATAGCTGATGATCTCTCTAAGCAGATGTAAGCTACTTATATATGGGATTTATCAGATTAACATGATGACCCAGTGACATATTTTTTTGCAGTATCCAGTGCTTTAATATATTCTGCGTTGACTAGAAACTTGTTTTCAGACTTTGACTACAACAGTAAACTTCAGCGATCGATTTTATCACTACACTATCTACAATAATGTAACACTAATATAGCACCTAGTGTTGTCAATAAGGTAATTTGTAAAGTGTTGTATACAGTGAACACTCCTGGATGTATCAACTGCTGTAGCAAACTATGTGCAACATTGAAGGAGGTCCGCTGATCCTTTTAGTATTTGTCCTCATAAAAAAAAAGCTTTATTGTCCACGTTTCCCTTCAGTGGTGGAGCTCATAAAGTTCAATGATTTCTGTGGTTGTAGTTTATAGAAGATAACATAACTTTTTTACTTTTTAAAATTGACATTCTTAACCATACTTCAAGTATAATGAAACTCTCTTTTTTTTTTTGCATATATCTACTGCTAGCGAGCAGTAGATATATGCAAAAACATAATCCTGGCCAAGCAGGATAATGCGTAGTAGAGATCTTCAGGGGGGAGAAGAGGAGAGACACAGTGTAGGTGAATGCATGCAGCCAGAAGCGTGCATGTCGGACAGACACTGTGGGACACAGAAGACACAGCAGTCAGCGCTGGATCAGAGATGGCACCAGTTCTGGAGGGAATACAAGTGGAAGGAAGAAGATGATCGGATCAAGAGGCATCCTTTAAGGTAAGTCCTTAAAGCAGCATGGGGGGGCGGGGATGTCACTTTAATGTCACTTTAAGCGTCCTTGTGGTTCACTGACTATTTTTTGATCTTAAAGTACACCTGTGCTTTGTCTTTACAGATCTACAGAACAGGTTCACTTTAATACCAGCCCCAGCAGCTCCTTTCTTCTGCTTCCCTGGAGCTCTCTTTCCCCATAGGGCTCTGTGGGGTCTCACCAGGGCTCCAAGGGATCTCACCAGCCTGGTTAGACCCCACAGAGCCCTGGGGGACCTTACAGAGCCCTGGTTTAACCAAGGATCTGAGGGGTCTCACCAGGGCTCTCTGGTTGTCCCACCAGCCTGGTTAAACCCCACTGGGCCCTGGTGAGACCCCACAGAGCCCTGGTTTAACCAGGGCTCTGTGGGGTCTCACCAGGGCCCAGTGGGGTTTAACCAGGCTGGTGGGACAACCAGAGAGCCCTGGTGAGACCCCTCAGATCCTTGGTTAAACCAGGGCTCTGTAAGGTCTTAAACCGGGGCTACCTAGGGTCTCCACAGGACTCTCCAGGGTCACAGGGCTCTCACCATTGCTGTAGCCTGTGAAGGCTGCCTCTTACCAGGACTGTGCAGGGAGCGTCTCGCGGGTGGGAGCGTCTCACGGGCGGGAGCGTGCAGGACGAGCCGTTGCTGACTACGTCTCCGTCCATCTGCCCCTGACGATCCACCCTCCCAGCCAGATTCAACTCCGCCCTCCCAGCCAGATTCAACTCCGCCCTCCCAGCCAGATTGAGATCCTCCCACGGTGGATGGGAGGGGTGAGATGGCTTCCCATGGTGGCTGGTGGGCGGAGCTCGAGAGGACCACTGGCCGAATGGACGGACCGAGGAAACAGATAAGCTCTCAGCCCTGTCGCTGTCAAACGGAGAGTCTCCGTTTGACAGCGACAGGGCTAAGAGCTCATGACGTTACCTGGCTGTGAGGTAATGTGACGGCAGGGCAAATTAGGCGGCCGCGAGGCCCTCGGGAGCGCGAGGCCTACGGCGACCGCCTAATTTGCCTAATTAAAGAGCCGCCTTTGCAGGCTTTGTTCTCATTGCTGATGCCTGTGTGTTTACCCTGTAGAGGAGACACCAGGTATTAAGAAAGCAGACTTGAGCTGAGTTCCTCAGGTTGACAGGGAGCCTATGTAACACAAACACTCAGATTGCATGTGCATGTTTTTGTGTATAACGCAAGAACAGCCATTATGACCAAGAACTTCCAGCACCGGTATATTAGAGAATAAAGGAATAAAAAATGACCAAAAAATCCAGCATGGCTGATCGCACAAATCAGTTGGCCAGGTACTTTTTGTTCGTGCCACTGGGAATTAGAATTGTTGCCTATTTTTTCAAGGCGACGATAAACATTAGATGACAGTAGCCCTGTCCAGCCCTGATCAATTTTTTTTTAACAAAAAACATATGCACTGCATCTCTATAATACATACACATTTCCTTAACCTGTTGTTTATGTCAGAAATGTACTAAATACTCTTGTGGGCTGAAAACACACAGCATTTTGTGGCGTCAGCCCTACCTAGTTGTCTTTTGCACTTTCTAAACAGATATAAAAAAATATTTAACAGACCAAAAGTAAGCACATAAATGCAGTTGATTGTTATTTTACGTGAATGCAAACCCTGAACAATAAACTCCCTCTGGTCTGTTAAATATGCAGTTGAAAGTGTTTTGTTATAGCTAGAGTTCAATAAGTGCAAAAGAATAACCAATGATCCTGCAAACCCAGTAGTGCCCTGTGCACTTTGCAATCTCATCTCCAATAGTCTAATCCAACATTTCTTAACTTTTTTTCAGTAATGGCACCCTTTAAAAGTATAAAAGAGTCTCAAGGCACCCCAGTCTAAAATGTAATGGGGTTTTAAGGGGAACCCATGCAAAAACACTAAAAAGTGGAGTTCTCCCCTTCACATCAAAGTCCCCCTTTACATCAGAAGTCCCCTTTACATCAGAAGTTACCCCCTTCACCTCAGAGTGCTCAGTCACCCTTCATAGTCCTACCACCCCAAGATTTCAAGGCACCCCTAAGGAAGCCAGAAGGCACCCCAGGGTGCCACAGCACACTGGTTGAGAAAGGCTGTTCATATCAATCATATCAGTTCTTCTCTTTCAACTATAGAACACCTCCTTCTATGTTGTGGAGAAACGGGGAGGTATTTTATAGCAGGTTTTCTCAACCAGGGTGCCGTGGCACCTTAGGTTGCCTTCTGTCTTCTCCAGTGGTGTCTTAAAATTTTTGCATAGGGTCATGCCAAAGACAGGCAAGGGCAGGCAGACTTCTGATGTGTAGGGGGCTCCTGATGTGAAGGGGGTATTCTGATGTCAAGAGGGGACTCTGGTATGGATTTCAGAGGGGCCACAAGTCTTTTTTTTACATTTTAGATGGGGGTCTCTTAGATTTTGCCTACTTTTAAAGTGTGCCGTGACTGAAAAAAGGTTTAGAAACACTGCTCTATAGTTATAGAAGACATCTGGGCAGTACTGACACCTTTCCTTGCAATTTCAGCCCACGACAGGAAATTAGGAGCATTTCTGCAAGGATCAGCAGGAATTTTTCTGCACTTGCAGGGTCTTGCAGAATAATTTCACCTTTAATTTAAAAAAATAATTAATTAAAAAAATAAAAACATACATATAACAGCTTAACTGTAAGTTAAAGTACTGTCCTCCTTTTTAAAAAATGATTCTTAATGTTGTTCTTATTGCTACTACCATGAGTTCCCCTTCTCCATGAATGCACAGCCCCAACCCCTCACAAATGAGCACTCGGCTAGAAGAACTCAGTGTGCTTAACCACGCATGCGCAGTCCATTTCCTCACTTGCATAACTCTGAGTACAGCTACTGCTGTGTGAGAAAGCAAACTGCACATGTATGCTAAGGCAAGCCGAGTTCTAATAGCTCTCATTAATGGGGCTGTGCATCCTACAGTAGTGGAGGGGGTTGAGCCCACAGGAGCAGCATTAATAAAAGAAAGGATGATTTTTAAAAGCAAAAGGCATAATTTTAATATGCATTGTAAGCTGTAATGTATATGGATTTTTGAAAAAAATAAATAATTCAATAAAGTAGTAACCCTTATGAGGGATGAAACATGGTGTAATGTGCATGTATGGCAGAGATGTACTCTATTTTTTTTTATATGTATATTTTGCCCTGACATACACTTCTATAGATCTAATATCCATTGTGTACCTGAAAGCTGCAAGTGGTATGGTGGGTGAAAGTGAGAAGATGCCTGTGATATGTTCTTTGGCTCTACAGGCCTAGTTTTTAGGGATGCAGATGTCTGAAGGTGTTTAGACTGCACATGTGCCTGGCCTCCTTCTATTACTTATGGCCAGCACCGTGCACGGTAAATTGCTGTTTATCTCCTGTAGCAGTTCACGCTCACTGAGTGAATGAAACATAACATAAAACCCAGTAGCTTCCTCTGGTTTGTTTTTGGACACAGTGCTTGGAGAGTTCCTGTATTTTTCCAATGTTTTCAGAATTTGTCTGGGAAAGTTCATTGTTCTGAAGAAAACTGCACAACAAAATAAATCCAGAAGTAGCATGAAATGTACTATTTGGCTGCTGTTCCAGACAAACATCCCTTTTGTCTCATCAGCTGCTCTAATTACACTCCAACGTTTCTAAAAATATTTCCTGCCATGGTAGGGATCTTGTTATTAGAATGACTGTAAACACGTATTGTTTTCTTTTCTGTTGTGGTGGCCTAAATTAGCATAATGTTATCACAGATGGAAAGTTAACTTTCGGTTGTTTTTAAAAACAAATGTCAATTCGATGTGCTAGAAACCTGAGAACACAGCACACTTAACATTGTGAGAACAGTACGACTACAAATGAAAATATGTTTGTATATGAGGCCCCGTTCACACCAGGGCGGTTCTGTCGAGTGGATTTGTCAGCGCTCAATCGAAGGCATGAACAACCCCATTCATTTCTATGGGGATTGTTCATGAGATTGCGCGGCTCCGTGTGATCCGAACCACCTGCCGTCGAAAATGCTCCCTGAGCTATTTTTTTGCTTTGCGATGATCAGCGCAAATTCAATATAGATTTAAATGGAAATGCGCATTTTTGATCGCGTTTAATTGCGTTTCAGCGCTGAAACGCGATTTAAAATGCCCAAAAACACCCTTTTAAAATTCACACAGAAACCACATGGAAACGCATCCACCCTGTTGTGAATGGGGCCTACAAGTGGTAGAGGGGAATGAGGGATGTAAAGTCACCAGCAATCCACACATGTCATTGTGTCTCACAAATTTAATGTGGAACAGCATCACAGACATATATACCGACGTTTGGGGGGCTCAGAGAGCCCCATTCTCAAGGCAACATAGAGTGACCGTCACTCTATGTGTAGTATGGCTCACATTTTTTTTACTCTGACTGCTGTTTAGCATCCATTTGATTGTAGAACAGAATATCCACATCTGACCTCTGCTATATACATATGGAAAATGTGGATGCAGGTCTGCCAGTCAAATTAAAAAGGCACAATAATGCAGAAAAAAATAATCCTACATTTAGATTAGGTAACAATTTTCATTAATTTATAATGGGCGCAGACCGTTTTGACAGTTAAAGAAGAACTCTGGGGAAAATTATTCTTAACCCTTGCAGTGGGTCTATCCCTGCATTGCAAGGGTTAAGTGCTCGTTTTCAACTAGGGTGTAAAGTAAAAAAAGATATATTAACCTGATCCTCTGAGCCTCCTGGCCTATCTCCTCCTCTGCTGCAGCAATGGTCCCTCGGCATCCTCATGTACAATACACAATGCATTGCATGTGATGACTCCCCTTTACATGCTCAGTCCTCCCTGCAGATAGGGGCCCTCAGTCCCCACTGTCCCCTGGAGTAGGTCTAAAAAGGAGTCAGACTTTCATCCTCTTCTTAATGCTGGGGATGATAATGGATGCTGCTTGCCCTGAATTAGCATCATGCGTTTCCATGGATGACTTAGATCTTGAACTAGCATAGTGGGGGCCATTATTTCCTCTGAAAATTCCTAGAATCCCATTGCACTCCTGATCGGGTACAACCCAAAACATCGGGTGGGTGCTCTAATGACTGTGGGTGCCACCGCAAATCAAGTACAAATCCAAAAATAGCCCCAGCACACCAAAGCAAATTCTGTCAACTCTTCTTTATTGACATAAGAAAAATATGTCACAATGTGTAGCAACGTTTCAGAACCATTTCGTTCCCAATCACTCTGTTTGTCTGAACAAGGGACCAAAATGGTTCCGAAACGTCGCTACACATTGTGACATACCGTATCTTTCTTTTGTCAGTAGAGAAGAAGAATTGACAGAATATGCTTTGGTGTGCTGGTCACTATTTTTGGATTTGTATATGTTTCCTCTGAGTCTCGTGGATGCTTATCAGTTAATTCACTATATAGAATTCTTTATACAACTGGTAAATAGGATGAGATTATGTTTCTGCTATCCTATTCCTAAAGTGCAAGTTCATACAACATACAAATATGTCAGCAGGGTTGTCAGATATACTCTGCGTTAATGTGGTGGCTGCTGCTGGCCTCATTCCTATATAGCAGGGGTGCCCATGAGGTCGATCGCAAAGCGAACACTGGTAGATCGCGATCAGCTATGTCCTGTGGGTCTTCTCCTCTGGATCCCCACTGCTCTCCCCCATCTGTATGCAGCGGGGATCCGAGGAGAAGTGAAGGAAGCGCTGCAGCCGGCGGTGGAGGACGGAGCCGCTGTCACAGCAGCATGGCCGAGACAGAGCAGCTCAACCAGGATCTGACAGCCGGCGGCTCTCTCTCCTCATCGCTCATCCATGCTGCTGTGACAGTGGCTCCGTCCTCCTGGCTGCAGCGCTTCCTTCACTTCTCCCCGAGGGATCCAGAGGAGAAGTTGCAGGCTGAACACCCCTGTGTGCGTGGCCGAGCGGCGGAGGATCGGTACATATCAGTGATGGATACCAATCCTCTGTGCAGAGCAAACGCTGGAGCGATCAGCTGATCACTCCTGTGTTTATAAATAACTGGGGACACATAGTACTATGTGTCCCCAGTTATGAATGAACAGGAAGTGCTTTGCATCACTTTCTGTTCATTCAGTTTCTCAATGGGGAGTAGCCCTCAGTACAGAGGCTCCTCCCCATTGAGAAACTGCTCGATAGTAAATATGCTCTGAATGAATGGGAAGCCTCTGTACTTTCCATTCATTTAGTCCTCAATTTCTTTTTCTATTTTAAAAGGGAAATACGTTTTTTTTCTTGCCTCGGGCATAAAAGGAGCTAGCTATGGCTCTGTTCCCACGGTGCTCATGCGTCTGCCGGCTGAATCTGTCAGACGCCGCAGATGGGAAGAGGTGGGACACCTCTCCCCGTGTGCAACGTCGGCCACACGAGCACCGTGGTAGTAGGGTTGCCACCTTTTCTTCAAGTGAAACCCGAACACTCTAGCGCCACTAAAAATTTTTGGGGGAGAATAGGAGAGAGTGAGGAGAGGCAGCTAGGGGAGGGAGTAATGAGACCAGCTATAGAGAACTGCAAATCCCAGCAATACATTATCCAGCAATACAAAATAGTGTGAAGCTACATACTCTGTGCTGTTCTGAGTTGGCGCCCTGATGTCTTCAGGTGGCCTGGTGATTTGTGTCGGTTGTGCAACTCTCGGGTGGGCTGTGCGACACTCGAGTGTCAGGGAGCCGGTGTTGTGTTGAATTATGTTCCCCTGTAAATCTTGGTTCCCCCTGCCGCTTGGCTATTTCTGTAACCCACCTCTTCATGCCTCTTCCCTTCAGATTGCATGGGGATCTACATAGCCCGGCCGCTCTTCTATCTCTGGTGATCTATCACTTAGAGGAACATCTCCTCGTTCTTCTCTATGTGATAGAGTGCCAGAATTAGAAGAGCGGAGGAGCGATCACAGATGCGGCTGCTGAGGTCCTAGTCAAGCGTGATCTCGGGCAGCCACATCGACCTAAAACCGGAATCTTTCTCTGAGCTGCGGGCACCTGTAAACAGACACAGGCTGCCCGCAGCTCAGAGCAGTGACGACTATAGCAACAATATATAGGGGGCACATACCACAGTCAATACTGGGGGGGCACTAATAATTTTCACTAGCCTCCTTCTACTTCATGTCCGGTACTTAGGCACTCCCACCTGGTTTAGACCACTACTGACTGTCCGTACGTCCGGGCTGTGGGAGGAGAATGGGAGCAGCCGGACAGGGCCAAAGCCGGTGTTCTATAGTTTTTCTCGACCCCATAACATTTCTTCACTGTGTCACTTCTGGTGCGGCTATGTCACCCGAATTGGCTACTTTCCTGACACCCTTTCTTTATGCGCACCTGAAAGTGACATGGTTAAGAAATGTTATGGGCCACAGAAAGGTACAGCACCCTGGTGGCAGAGCGATCCCTCATTAATGCAATCCTGGTAGTTCTGGTACTGACTCCAAGCTCTAGAGGACTATAAATCCCATCAATGTATTATACAGCAATGCAGAATACCACCAGCTAAAGCGGACTACAAATCCTAGCAAAACATAGAGCAATACATGTTGTATTTTTCTTGAAGGCATTTCACTGGTCACCCGACGACCAGTGAAACGTCTTCCAGAAAAATACAGCAAGTCCAGTTGCCTTTTACAGATATCCCATGACCTGGATAAATGAACCTTCACAGACATAGAGCAATGCAGAATAATTGTATATGAATTGGCTACATACTCTGAGTTGCCGCTCTACTCCGGGGTTCTGGCCTGATGTCTTCGGCAGAGGGTGTCAGGAGGGTGCGGAGGGTCTTAGTAAGGGGAGGTGTGCAAGTGGCAGAAGTGATGTAAGCAGGCATCGCCTGGCTCCCCAGATGGCTGCTGCGAGGTACCCTGCGACGCTGGACCTAAGACACCGAGTCAATTTGAAAAATGTAAGTGCCGGCATCAGTTTTAAGTATCGGGACAGAGGTCAGTTATAACACAGAGTACATTGGTCAGCGGTGTAACACAGAGTGCGGAGGCCAGTAAAGTGATGCAGAGAGTGGAGGCCAGTCAGGTGGCGCAGAGGCCAGTCAGGTGGCGCAGAGGCCAGTCAGGTGACGCAGAGGTCAGTAAGGTGATGCAGAGCGCAGAGGCCAGTAAGGTGACGCAGAGGTCAGTAAGGTGATGCAGAGGCCAGTAAGGTGGCACAGTGCGGAGGTCAGTAAAGTGACACAGTGCAGAGGTCAGTAAGGTGGCGCAGTGCGGAGGTCAGTAAGGTGGCGCAGTGCGGAGGTCAGTAAGGTGGCGCTGTGCGGAGGTCAGTAAGGTGGCGCAGTGCGGAGGTCAGTAAGGCTACGCAGTGTGGAGGTCAGTAAGGTGGCGCAGTGTGGTTTTTTCTTCTTTAACCTTGCAGCCGCATAGCTGACTAGGGAGAGCAGCAGCGGCGGCTGCTTTTTAAGGGGGATCAGAAGAAGGGAGGAAGAGGAAGTTACGGCGGTGCGGCTGCTCGAGAATAGATCGGCTTGACAAGGACCTCGGCAGCCGAACCTGTCATGGCACAAGACACCAAAACCGGACTGTCCGGGTGAAAAGCGGACGGGTGGCAACCCTACGTGGGAGGGCAGGATGCCGGCGCACGAGAGGAGACCTGGGAAGCTGCTGCAGTGGCAGACAGTGGAGAGACAGCAGAGAAAGTGAGAGAAGAGACAGCAGATAGAAACAGGGGAGAGTGCGAGGAGAGAGAGAGAAGAGACGGCCAAGAGAGAGGGCCGGTTCACACCACAAAGTCTGCGGTCCAGACTGTTCGCCCCTCTATAACACACTGGAATGCAAACCGGCTGGCTCTCTGCATTCAGTGGCGGGAGGGGGCGTGGGCTTGTATTGAAGTCAATGGCACAGCAGCCACGCCCCCAGTGCGATCACCCGCACCCGGAACGCAGGCACATTAGTACCTGCATTCCAGTCTTGTGCGATCTGCAAAAATGTGCCTGCTTTCCGGGTGTCGGCGATCGCACTGCGGGCAGGGGCATGGCTGCGGTGCCATTGACTTGAATGCAACGCCACGCCCCCTCCCGCCCCTGAATGCAGGTGTTTTTTCGTTAGTAGATCTCATTGAGCTCGTCATTTGAAAAGTAGATCTTCAGACGCAAAATCATGGGCGCCCCTGCTATATAGTGTATATAGCATATAGAGGTGAATAACTACAAATCATGAGGTTCCAAAACTGTGGGACCCAATCTCTGGGACAGGACACTGTAGTGACTGGCAGTGTCAACTGTGACCCTATGTGTCATTAATCTTGACAAGAAGTGTGTATCACGGACAGGCAGCAGGAGAACAGTTAGCATAGTCAGTACCAGGGGTGCAGTGCTGGGGTAAAAGTAGTACTAATAATAATCATAGATATATATTATATTATGATAAAATTAATAATGCTTTTCCACACACTTACTCTTCAACCCTAACACAAACTTCTTTGAACTCTAGTTTCATCAAACGTTTTTTCTAAAACCATAAACCTCAGCCCTCCTATAAGGTTTTAACAGAGGTGAATATCTGGGATTTGTGACTGCATTAGGCATACAGGGTTAATTTCAGTCTGTAGCAGAAGTTCAGAGGGCAATAAATCTACAAATCAAATGCTTCTTACTGCACAGAGGGAGATCTGTAACTAGATGATCCGAGGTCTGACTTCAACCTTGACCCAAACCCACCCCCGTGATACCAGGCTACATGCCAGGCTACTGGAAGGGTGCTTTTCCAGGGGCGCCCCTGGAAAAGCACCTTGTCCCCGTGCTGATGGGGACAAGGGCATCTTCCCCACAAGCCCTGGGGCGTTGGTTGTGGGGGGTGCGGGCTTATTCACATCAGGGTACCGCTTTAATAAAGGGATATCCAGATGCGGCTCCCCCCTTGTGAATGAATAAGGGGTTCCCATTCACTAAAGGGTTAAATAAAATTGTAAACAAGATGCCAGACTTTTGAGAAACTCCTTTATTTGAAAAAAAACAAGAGACAAGTTTTTGTATTTAAAAAAAAAAGAATGTATCCACCGACGTAATCCAGCGTCAATCACGACATCCAGCATTGTCCACGACGACTCGATGAAATAAAAAAATAAAACAAAAAATAAATCGAAGTGAAAAAAAAGAAACACCAACAACAACCGCTGCCCTGTCCATTTCCGACGAACACCCGCCACAGAATTGCATTTTGACAGATGCTGGCAACATATAAACAATTGGGCGGAGCTAGCAGTGACAGCTAGCTCCGCATAATTGTTTACAGTTTTAACAGGTGAGCCAGGATTGGGCAAAGTTATCATGACTTTGCCCAATCATGGCTCTTACAGAGTACTGGGGTCTGATTGGGCAAAGTCTTGCACCTGACCTGTGGTCAGGTGCAAGGCTTTAGCCAATCAGGGCTTACAAGGCACAGTGCCTGGTGGGGAGCTCGGCAGGCGATAAAAGCCTGCCAAACGCCCTGACAGTTCGTGTGTTCGCCGAACACACGAACTGCTGATGTTCGAGTCGAACTCACGCTCGACTCGAACATCGAGCCGATCTCTAATTGTTACACTACTGGGCAAATAGTAAGTAAATGTCCTGTTGTGTCTTCTTAAATAGCATTGAGAAAGACAGTGTAACATTTTCTTTTCTTACTTACATAGTAAGTCAACGAAGATTTTTTTCTTTTACCAAAACATGGATCTAGAAATTAAATAGAAAACAAATCAAAATCTAGATCAATAGAGAGAAAGGATAAAACACAAAAATATGTCAGCCTGGAGAATTGCCAATCCCCTATAATAACATTGTCTGCTGTACAAAACAAAAAAGTAGAAAGTAAGAAAACAGCCGTGCAGAAGTCAAGGGGATTACTATTTCTGTGTTAGTTTAGGCAATGGAAGCGGCAGAGCTTGGCGACAGACGAGATGAAAGACACAGGAGTTCTTAGATGTCTCGGCCACTTAGTATTTGAGATGAGTGAAGCTAATTCAAAGTTTATGACTTGAGCAGGTGCAGCAGAGAAAATCAAGACAGTAAAACAAATTTTAGATTTAAAATGGAATGGAATTTTAGATGGGAAGTAAGGACTTATAAACAACGCCTTTGCTACTACATTACTTTAAGATGAAGACTGAGGTTCAAATCTGAATTCCAGGCAAACATTATAGAGTGTTTTACTCTGGTCATGTGCTCATTATCAATGTTAATGTACTGTAAGAATACTGTAAGTATCTGAAATAGGGTTGCCACCCGTCCGGGATTCACCTGGACAGTACAGGTTTGGAATCTTGTGCCCGGGTGCAAGCTCACCTCATACCGGGCACATGATTCAAAGCGGACACAAACATGCTCACCTGGCGGCGGGTGGCAGCGAGCGCCGGGCGGCACTGTCTTCACTCCCTCCCTCTCTCCCTTTTTCTCCTCTGTTAGTGAGAGGAAGTGACATCAGAGGGAGAGGGAGCGAGGGAGAAATCATCCCTCGTCAGCCTGCGTGTGGAGCGGTTTCGTCTCGTTTGACACTGGTAATCTGACTGTGACCGTCCTTCCTCTCACCTGGACTTATAAACGGGTATTTAAAACATTTAATCAAAATAAATATCAACTGAAAAGGGGGGGGGAGGGGGATGGGGGGGGGTTAGTATTACACATAAAACACGCCCCCATAAAAAATGCCACAGGCAACCTATGCAAGCTTTTTTTTTTGGGGGGGGGGCATGTTTTATGTGCACTAGTACATATCATCCAATACAGATGTCCAGATTCCATGTTAGTGCAAAATCCATTTTATTGATAGTTGTCATTCTAACGACAAGCGCTTTTGGGGCCGCGCAGGGTCCCCTTCATCAGGTTCAGAAATGCGCTTGTCGTTTGAATGACAACTATCAATAAAATGGATTTGGACTAGGGATGCACTGATGCTAGTATCCTAGCCCCTCAGGAAGCCGGGATGTGGGGATGACGTGCCACCCGGCTTTTGGCTAGGAAGTAAGCTTCGCTTGTTGGTGGGCAGCCTGGCTTCCTAACCAATCAGGAAGCTGTGCGGGTCATGACGTACCGCCCGGCTTCCTGATTGGTCAGGAAGCCAGGCTGCCTAGAAAAAAGTGAAGCTTGCTTCCTAGCCAATGAGGAAACTAGGCAGCACATCATGACCCGCCACCTGGCTTCCTGATTGGCTAGGAAGCCGGCTTCACTTTTTGGAAAGTTGTGATTAACTCTATATGATTTGTGATACATTGTGATTACCTCCAATGTTATTTCATTACAAAATATATGCATAGTGTATAGTTTGCCAAAAAATTGCTGTGAGGTGCTACAGTGTTCTGGTTTGGCTTGAAGAAAAGGTGGCAACCCTCATCTGAAATCTGTTTTTATGTTGACTTCCCTGAGCTTGGCTTGCCTAGGGCAGCCAAATACATAAATACACCACTGCTTCCCATAATCTCCTGCACACTAGAAGCCAGGCTGAGTAAGGAAGGGCCAGTAATGTCACCAAGTTCTGTTGCATTGTACAGTCTTGTCAGTCTAGTATTTACAGGCCTGGGATCTAAGAGGTTATCATATCAGTATGGCAATGCACTTTTACACCCAGTTCGCACTTAGGCTTTTTGGCCCTCAAAGGTATGTGTGACAAAATGCTCAAGACAAGAAATCCCATTCATTTCTTTTTGGTCCCATAGACTTCAATGGGGAAACTTTGTGCGACAAAACACTCAGGTGTGAACAGGGACCATAGAAATGAATGGGTTTACTTGCCTTAAGTGTTTTATTGCGCTTAGCTTGAGTGACAAAACCCCTGGGTGTGAATGGAGGCTTATTGTCCAGTTAGCACGCTGGAGGATGGGAGGTGACTAAGCTATATTTACGCCAGGGGCGTAACTAGAAATCACAGGGCCCCATAGTAACATTTTGTATGGGGCCCTGTGATTTCTAGTTATGCCCCTTGCAGAGCCCACCTGATATACCAAACAGCCAACCAGATAGTGACCCTGCAGAGCCCACCATAGACTCTCTATGGCGGCTCTGCAGGGTCTCAGGTGGGCTGCACACCTCTTACCTGTCAGCGCGATCTGCCTCCGTGGTCGCCGGGCCCCGCCTCCTCTTCCATGCTCGGGCTCCGCCTCCTCTTTCATCATCGGGCCCTGTCTTGTCCTCTATCGATGGGCCCCGCCTCCTCTTACATCACTGGCCTCTCCTCCTCTTAGGTCGCTGGGCCAGGCCCCGCCTCCTCATTCACTGCAAACGCCGGGTCCAGTCTCTTCTGCAGCAGCTGCTGGCTGTCATTGACACAGCTCAGCAGCGGATGTGTGGAAGAACGCGCCTCTGCACACATCACTGACAGATTGTCGGTGATCTAACAGCAGCACGTTCCTCTTGACAGCCAGCACCCTGATATGCCATAGCAACCCAGGCGGCCCGCACGGCATCAGAGGGATGCCCTGGCCGGGCCCACCTGTGCCCGGGCCCACTAGCAGCCGCATGGGTCGCTATGGCTATTGTTACGCCACTGGCTGTCCCACCGAAAAGTCTAGTCGGCCACCTGGTTATGCTGTGTAACAGTGTCGTACAAATCACAAGAGTGACTGAACAAAACTGAAAATATTTTCAGATTTGAATCGTTCCGCTCTAGGTAATCTTTGATTGGTGAGGCAGTGAAGAGAGAGTCTTTTACTTTTCCCCGTGGGGCTAATTTACCATACAGTAGAGGTTGTCGAGTGCCACAAATACTTTGGTTTCAATACCCCATCCAAGGGCTATTCCATTTAGGGTATGATCTCTGGACATAACCTGTCTGTTTCTAACATTCTTCCTGGATACTTGAGTACTTAAATTATGTATTTAGCCCCGAGAACCTACAGTACTGTTTCCCTGCACACCAAATATATCAAAAGCATTTCTGTTGAAACTTCATTTGGGTTTTAA
The DNA here is from genome assembly GCF_000935625.1 of Nanorana parkeri. Classification (NCBI taxonomy): domain Eukaryota; kingdom Metazoa; phylum Chordata; class Amphibia; order Anura; family Dicroglossidae; genus Nanorana; species Nanorana parkeri. The sequence continues at coordinate 866,311 of NW_017306642.1, read as the reverse complement.
AATATCTGTATCATTAAAGTTAAAAAGAACATAAGGAATGCATTCACGTATTATAGGTATGCAAATTACCTAAAAGATGCAATCAACTTGCAATAAGAGTTTGCTTGCAGATTGAACAAATTTACAAAAGCAACTATTTTCCGCTTAAGGCCAGACAAAGTTCTACTGTGCAATCAATAATGTGCAATAAACCTTAAAACAGATCTGTCACAAACCTTGGCAATGCAAACTGAGCACATGATGATACAATACAAGAGCAGCGGTAACCTTCATTGCAAACAGTCAGCAGATCCAGAGATGGTGTCAGCTGAAGTTTTACAGTGATCATGCCTTTTCCTGTAAAAAATCTATTTTGACCCCCAACCCTTTTCACCACACAAGTCTCCCTCTTGGTCACTGATCAGCAATGGAGCTTAAGGGAAGCAGGTACAAGTTTTACAGTTAAAAGTTGCACATAACTTCAAGAGTTAAAATTTGCATATAAGTTCAGCTTTCCAACACATGCATAGTCTGAATTGCTATTAGTGGGATTACCATTAAGAAGTTTTTTTTAAGGTGCATGCCCTATGCTCTGGATCCAAGTTAGTTTACAGCAACATGAGCTACTTCTTCAACCTCCAGTGCTTGGTACAAAATATATGAACTGGAACTTGATTACTGGCATAAGAAAGCACATCAAAGAACTGGAGCAAATGCACTGTGCAACTCTGCCTCTATGGCCTTATGGTGCCAGCCAGATCATGGCTTACCTGGTGTTTTTGCAGGGTGTAACTGCATAGATCACATGCCAACCCTTTTCTCTGCCACATATGACCTATTTGACTTATAAAAAAAACCTCATCACTGCATGGCAATAAAAGATAGTGCCCCATTGGGCACCACCATCTTGCTTCTCCTATAGGATAGAAAGTAAAGCCATTGCACTCACATTTCGAATTTCAAAGACTCCTCTGCCTGTCCTGTTCGAGCCATGTGTCACTGCTCTTTGGATATGTCAGTGGCCAGGGAAAATGCTTCAAGATAGAAATGAGGGCTTATCTACGCATAGGTGTATTTTAAATGATATAGGCAGAATATCAACCAAAAATCCTGAAAAAACACATGATACAAATGTTATAAATTGAGTTGCAGTTCAGTGAGTAAAATAAGCATTTGATCCCCTACCAACCAAGAATGATTCTGGCTCCCTTAGACTGGCTATGTGTTACACAGATCAGTCCTGTCAATTAAAGAAGGTGCTCCTAACGACAACTCGTTATGTATATAAAAGACACCTGTCCACAGAATCTCTTTCTTCCATTCAAACCTCACCACCATGGGCATGACCAAGAGCTGTCAAAGGACGTTAGGGACAAGATTGTAGACCTGCACAAGGCTGGAATGGGCTACAAGACTATCAGCACGAAGCTTGGTGAGAAAGCAACAACTGTTGGAGTGATTATTCGCAAATGGAAGGAATACAAAATAACCATCGATCTCCCTCGGTCTGTAGCTCCATGCAAGATATCACCTCATGGGGTAAGGATGATCATGAGATCAGTATATATATATACTGTATATTGTATATACAGTATATATATATATATATATATAT
>NW_017306642.1:808823-864581 GCF_000935625.1 Nanorana parkeri | reverse complement strand
TATATATTTATTAGGATGTAGTTCTACTTTAATTCCCTTTAAAAGATATATCTATCCAATATCTTCCTTTGGCCGCACAGGAGGCCCTGACTACAGTTTTTTGTATGCTGCAGGTACAGCCAAATATGTACAATCATATTCCACACTTATTTGAAGTTTATTTGTTCTCATAAGTGAGCTGGAAGACAATGGATTGTCAACAATCTAATTAGGTTACAGTTACATTTACAAATAAATAATTTCCTATTTTGCTCTAGCACATTTATGCAAACTGTGTTTAGGTATGATGGCACTATGTGACGATTTGGTGTCAAATACTGATAGTGCCAAAAGACAGTAAGACTTCCTACCAGCGAGGGCAGGACAAGAATATAATCAAATGATGTGGCTGCAGGCTGGGAGGGATCCATCAGCTCGTTTCCTCGGTTTCCTGATTTCCCAAGGACTGCTTTGTTAGATTTGCTGAGTAAGGGGCAAATTACAAGTCCCATCTCTAATGTTTCTGTAATCTTTATCAAGGGTTTGACAAGTTTGCTGAACACACAGTACTTTTGTGGAGAAACACCCATCTTACAAGGTCATTTAGTGACATCAGGAATCAGTATGTTATTGCTTGACTTGAATTTCCTGTTGATGACATGTTGATGAAATAAATTATAAGATAATTTCCTAAATGTAAACCAATATCCTCATTACCCGAAATTTAATTAATACAATTTGTAGACATTAAAGTGAAAGTGGGATGTATTTCTAGTGAGCCCATTTTTAAAATTATAATTGATGTGTTTATCTTAAAATAATTTTTGGTGTGGTTGTCTCATTTTTAGATGCTTGTTTTGCCATATTTTCTGTACTATTAAATAGGGAGATTTGTAGAAGGAGCTCTTTATTTCACTCATTCAGCCTCCCCGCTTAAATTTAAACCTTGCTAAAAAAATTAAAGGTGTCACTATTTCTTAGCCCTCCACCCCAATTTAAAAATGTTAGAAGAAAAGATACTCCATGACTTCCAGTCCCCTTGCCTAGGCACCTGTCACACCACTCTTTCTCACCATGGAATCCTGGCAAAGCTGAGAATACCAAATTTCAAGAGAATGTGCTCCAGCACATTGTGGGATTTGAGAGCATCATCTTTCTCAGTATCCTGTGGTGAGGCTGAGGAGCATCAACAATGCTTAGGGAAAGGGGATCAGAAGCTGTCATCTAAGGTGAGAATGTTTTCTTTTTTGTCCAAATGTTTATTTTTTTAAGGCTAAACTTAGCTTTAAGCTAAGGATGGGGAGAACCTTGTATTCTGTATGCACATTTTGCTTTAACAACTGCTGAGATCAGATATCAACCACACACGGAGTGCATTGTTTTTAGTCAGTGTGCTCAAAGGCCTACACTGTGAGAAGGAGCTGTAATGAGCAAATGTGGCTGCTTGATGTACGTATACTGTATAACTACAAATTATATATGGAGGATTTTTTTTTCAAACCCTTATTGAATTTAAGGTATGAGCTTTTTTATTGGTCTGTGAAAAATTGGAAAGTTGGGTAAAACATGAGCAGGAACAGAGCAGAAAACAATGGAAGAGGAAAATGACTCTTTTCTAGGAAAAACAAACACATTACATGATATACCAGTTTGGTGCGTATTGCCACATATAACACATTGAATACAAGGAAGCATTTTGATGTAAACACAAATCTTTAGTTAAAGCTAACGAGAAGATAAAACTAAAGTTTGTAATCTGTTGTCTATCTTTTCAGCCTGTCTATAAAATGTATCTCAGCTACCTAAGGAGTCAGTCACTTACTGAGTTGTTTGTAGTGGGTTCACCTGAAGATGACATACGGTTTACGATTTGGCTTATGATTTTCTCCTGACCAGACTGATAACAGGCAGTCAGTGAAATCCATAAAAGAGAGAACCTTTGGAGTAATTACAAGTGCTTTGATCTACAAATTTCACAGTTGTGTGTCTGTAGTGCATTCCACCTGTTTCAAAGACTGTGATCAAAGCGAAGGAATGAGCGCTTACTGCGTGAATAATTTTTCATGTATTAAAAGCTTGTAGGTAGACATTAACTCTTTCTCTGTACTTGAATGTAATATTTTTAAAGGAATGTATAGTCATGTCAGTATATATTTGGTTATCATATAAAAGAGATCAGCTTGATTCAGATAATAGATAATAAATCAATAAACCATAGTGTCGCTCCAGGTCAGGTGATTGCAGTGGGGAAGCTAGGCATTCTGTCACCCAGGGCAAAGGCTCAGAGTTGCACCCTCCAAGGGAGAATTTCTCTGTCCACACACCTAGTGGCGCCCCTCCTAATGCGGCACCCATGAACCCCCCAGATCCCCTCCTAGCTTCGGCCCCGGGTGCTCGCACTGCTGGTCCTTGGTAATACTGTTGCAGAAAAATTGGATAGCAGCACACCCACATATTCCAAAAGCTCCTTTATTCAGACATGAACAGAACAGAGATGAACAGAAACTAACAGGGAATATCATGGTTCACTTACACAGCAGATTTTTCTACCAAGGTCCATACGAAAAATTCCGTCTGGTGCTGATGCCATTGCTGGAGCTTGACGAATGTTGTTCAAAATTGCGTTTTCATTCGGTTTTAGAAATGGATTTTCCCAAATGAAATTTTCACTCAGAGAAACATTTTCCATATGAAAATAATGGTTGATGTGACCCCATTAACTATTAGAAAATCCAGTGAACATTCTGAAAACAAATTTGTTGAACAAAATTCTACTGGTGTATGGCCAGCTTAAGTCATGCAATTAATCTTATTATTACAGTTGTAATCAAAATGATTCAACCCCCACTGCAAATTAGGTGTATTAGAAAATGTACAGACTTCCATCTGTTTGTAATGAACACATCAAACAAATGCAATTGAAATTAGTCAACACAACAAATGTTTCTAGTGGTTTTAACTTCAACTGTATGTAAAATCTTGTTTCTAGTTATAATTTATAATTATACATATAAATGGGGGGGGGGAGTCATATTTGTAGAATACATATGCAGGCTTTGGTTCCTTGTCTGCAGCGCTATACAATGGGCATGCTTTACTGCATCTCCTCTCAGTGCAAGTCTATGGATCGGCTGACTCCATGAAAGCAATATACTGCGAGTATGGCTGATATTTTACATGGTAAGATTGCACTGTGTCACTAACAGCACCCTGTTCTGGTGAATCCGCAAATCTCTGTATTTAATGTAATAACCAAAAATATTAAAGGTCAAGCTTTGAAAACTGAAAGTCATAAAAAAATGTTTAGGCAAATAATGCAACAATACCTCAAACAAATGTCTATGCTTGCACTAGATTCATGTACCTGTTGGACACAGGTGCATGAATTTGGTACAGGCACCATCATTTGCGGTGCGGAGTCGCACTAAAGCTGGCCATACACTGTTCTATTTTTTTTGTTCAACCTGCGGGCTGAATGAAAAAATAGAACAGATTCCTCCATCAATGCATACGAGCGTTGATTGAGGAATTCCCTGCTGTTTCCTTTGCATCCTGACGGTGGCCGCCAGCAGTGGCACCCATTGCACAAAATTTCTTCCTAAAGAACCGGCTGAAATTTGCATAATGTCTGGCCAGCTTTAGGCTAGAGTATTTATGTGGGGCACTCCTCAATACAGCTCACTAATGCTGAGCATGATAAAATCACAGGCTTAGCATTACAAAGCTCTCCTCCTGGCCACTGCTCCTGTCAAACAGGTAAGTGCAGGGACCAAGAACTTTTGCTTTGGGTGGGTGGAGCCTGATGGGGAACTCCGAGAGACTAGTCCCCCATCAGATTCACATCCCTTGTGATTGACAGCAGGGAGTGGGTGGATTCCATAGTTAATAGCCAGCCTGCTGTTGACAATGGAATCCACCCGACCAGACCTCATGGGAAACTAATCCCTTCGCATCTCCATCAGACTCTGCCCACTGGCAGCATCACTGGTTGTTAAGGATGCTGTTGGCTTTGGACAATAGTCCATTTTGCTGGATAGTTCAGTTTGCATGTTGATGGAGAAAAAGTATAAAATAAAGGCATGTGAAATGAAAATGTAAATTTCCTTTCATTCCGAATGTATATTTATATGAATTTCTTAAAATTTGGACATTTGGATGCATCCAAATCTTTGAATTCTAACGCGCATGAAAGCGAACAAATCCTAATGCTCATCTAACGAAAATTAATCCGAATTTCGTTCAAAATTAAACTAATTCGGACATGTGACTGTTCTCTGGCCAAAATCCGAATAACGAACCATATCAAATTTCGGATCCGAAAAACGAAAGAAATAAAAATCTGAATGGATACGAAACTAAACACATTTTTTGAGGGGTTACATGTCTAATGTGAAATATTAAAAAAAAAAAGATTTTATATACTGAATACTATCATTACATGTATTAAAGGAGAACTATGAGATGAGTTATTTCCACTCACCTCATAGTTCTAGCCGACCTGTGACAATGAGACTGTCACAGGTCGGCTCAGTAGATCGGGAGGTGAGCGAACACATACCAGGTTCGCTCACCTCTCGATCCTGTCACGGCTCTCTGCCGTGACAGGGGGAGGGGCTGGATTCCCCTCTCCCCACTCCGATCTGCCAGCGCTGACTGGCGGAACGGACGGGGGAGGGGGCGGGTACAGCTGGCTCTGCCTCACGCAGCTGGGCGGATCCCGTCATCTACGCCGGGATCCGCTCCGGCTGCGGCGTCTCAGTATACAGCTCGCGGTATACTGAGCTTAGGGTAACGGGAGGACGCTAGTTTGTGTCCTCCCGTTACCCTAAGGAGAACTATGGGGAAAAGCCCATACCCCATAATTCTCCTTTAACCACATACAGTTGCCAGAATACAATATTTGGCAATCCTTCTTGACATCAGTGCATTTATTCTACAGATACAGACAAGATAATGTTGTCTGTGGGCACAGACGAGATAATACTACTACCCATAACAATATATTAATGTTGAGTGTGGCTTGTGCTATATCATATTTCCCTCACTGCGTCACATACAAGCTCTTGTTAACTGACAGAGCACAGGATGATTAATCGCTTAACGCTTCCTCAATACAGAAATAAAAGAAAATTAAGTGTGTCATTAAACACAGTTGCGTGACTGCTTGAAGCTTTCAATGATACAAACAAACTGTGACTCATGTGGGCAGACTTCGAGCCACAGTGCGAGTAACTAATGGCTGCAACATTTACTGCATGGGAATCAGATGACACTACAGGCTTTTAACCTTCTGAATCTATTATGTCTGCTGCCACTCACCCTGTAACTTTGTAAGTGGATTGCTTCTCTAGATGTGTGTTTTAGCAAAAGTAGAATTAAACAAATTACTGTAAGAAAAAGAGGGGAATTTATCAAAACTGGAGCTGATAAAAACTGGAGCAGCTGTGCATGGCAACCAATCAGCATCTCTGTTTCATTTTCAAATCTTAACTGAACAAAGAGAGAGAGAAGCTGATTAGTTGTCATGCACAGCTCCTCCAGTTTTGATAAATTCCCCCCACAAAGCCTTATCCCATACATGGACTGATGTATGAGCGTATACCTTCCAACATTCTAAAATGGAAAAGAGGAACACAATATACAGTAGCATGAAGTATGTAGGCAAAGCATACGCCCCAACACACCTCCAGTAACGCGGCCCATAAGGATTCGTTTGCAAAAATGATTGGTTTAACCAAAAATAGTTTTTTTAAATTTTCCTTATTTTAGCTTTTCACAATAGAAAAATGTAAGGGTTAGATGAAAGGTTCAGTGCAGTAAAACACTTTTGATAGTTCAGTAAGACATTTGCTATATATATCTACCCTTCAGACCAAAAAAAGGGACAACTGAAGAAGAAAGAGGAACAGAGGGATTTGGTTCAAAGAGAGGGACAATTCCTCACTACGAGGATAGTTGAGAGCTATGTGAGCAGTAATACCCTACATCCACCAATCATATTCAGTCTTGAACTGGTAATTAAAAATCAAACCTGAATATGATTTGTGGATATCTCAATTCTTATAGTAAACCTGTACTGAAAGAAATACAGGGGATGTCAATGCTGACCTCCTTCTAAGAATATTAGTTTTTTTGGCTGTCCCTGGCTTAGATGCTTTCTAGACTGGCCATACATTGTTAGAATTTTGGCCGATTTAAAGGAATCAACTGAAATTTTACAGTAGCGGCCCTGCTGGTTCAAGAAAAGTTGATTATTCATTTGACGTTTGTTGAAGGATCTGGGCGGGAAATGTTTGGCCAAATATTGACTGCAGCCAACCACCTGCAGTCACTTTTCATGTAATTTGGCAGTGGTGGCTGTCAAGATTCAAGAGCCGCACCGGGAGATTCATCTATCCACGTCCATCCATGATGGACTCTGCGCACAGGCTAAAACAAATGAATCTATTAGCGTATGGCCAGCTTAACTCAATGAACTGAAGCAAACGTGGCAAGTAAACTCAGAGAGCATTCAGTACAGGTGACCTACATTTTATTTTGTAACTGTGACTCAGAAATATTTAAATCTATTGGATTAGCATGACGGTTGGGCAATTAGCATTTCCAGAATGCAGTCAGCAATGGCAGCCTCCATATTGTCTCAGCATAGGTTTCTTGTAATATTTAATACATATTGTAAAAAGAGATCTCCTCAAAGCAGTGGCGTCACAAGGGGGATGTGGCCCGCACCCGGGTGCCACCATTTGAGGGGGGACACCAAAATGACCGATAGTAATTTTGGTGTCACCCCCTCTGAAAAGTCGGACACTCGGTCATGACCGAGAGCCCAACAGTGTCTGGAGAGAGGAGGACCCAGCGGCATACCTCATCCCGCCGGGTGATGTCCCCTCCTGTCTCTGCCGGCGGCCATCACCAAGGTCATCTTATTGATGCCAGGACCAGGCATCAATAAGATGACCGCGCATGCACGATTACCTCACGGCGGGGTGTCACCCGGTCTCCGCTCCGGGTGACACCCGGCCTCGGGACGCCCCTGCCTCAAAGTAAAGACTCTAAACCTTTGTGAATGGCCAGTTTAACTTTATTATTTTAATAGCCTATTATTCTTATATTAGCAAATAGTAAAATGGGAAAGCTTAGTTGCACAAGAGTAGGTATTGAAATGTAATGAAATATAAAACTCTTTATGCTTTTGAAACCAGAGTCCTGTATTTTAAATATACAATCTTTGCTTCTCTGTATAATCTCATTTTTATTATTGCAGCTGTTGGCTCAGGTTTTCCCACAGAGTTCAAGGAGGAAGCGCCCATCCCTCTATATAGAAATCATGGGTGCTGCAATGCAGATATGTACAGCAGCCATGAGAGAGGAAACAGGAAAAGTTTCATGGGCACACAGAGATGCATACGTATTTCATGATTGCAGCAGATGTAGAGGAAAGGTGTCAAACAAGACACGCTTCCTCTTCTTTGGTAAATGAAGGCAGATAACCCTTCTGAATGACTATAATACAGTACTGTACATCAATAGTGACGGTGCAACGCCTAGTCACAAAACATCTGCTTTTTGATCGTTAGAGAAATGAGCCCAAAAATTTCTAATAAAGCTTTCCATAGACGCGAGATGAAAGATTCTTGATACAGTCATTTTCTGTGGGATAGGGTGACTGATAATCTCACATCTACGGAATCTGTTCATATGACCTGCTCAGGATACTCAGTTTGAATGCAATTTCACTAGAATTTGTTTCTTTTTGGTGCCAACTCGTATACAGTTAAAATTATATTCAATTTATTATATCACAAAATTATAAAACTCATAAAAGTATGATATTCAACAGACATCCTTATATTTGACCAAAGTACCTCAATAAGCTACTATTATCTCATTCTAATTTCATAGGTTCTAATTTTCATAGATACCTATGCCACATGATGACATGGCACAGGTATCTCGATAATGTCTCATCTAAAAATAACTCTCGCTCCCATCCTCCCAAGCACAGGTTGGCATACAATGGGGCACACCAGGTGTCGATATTGAGGTGTGGTGCCCTGATCACCCATCAGTTCAATGATATTGTATACAGGGTACTCTGTTTATTGTAATAACTGTAGTCAATAATTTATATAATTGTGGTGGCAGGATGGGTTACCAAATCAATAACATTCCATTCTTAAAGCTGAACCCCAGGAAAAGACAGTTTTTTTTCATTTTGATTGGTTCAGCTACCCCTGGTCCCGGTCCCGACCCTCGGTCCTGCCGCCTCTGCCGTCCTCTCTCCCGTCTTCTCGGCGTCTCTCGCCCCCACGCTGCTGCGCGCGCGCGTGTGCTTGCTGTCACTGCAGAAATACTCCACAGATGTTCTACTGTTGGAAGTAGAACATCTGAATGATTGCTGGGGATGCTAAAAAATCTTATGTTCATGCCAAATTCTATTGCCAGCTTTCATCTTCCATGCATTTCTGCTGTGAGTTTTGGCACTGGCAGACATCCCAAACCTCCCGGATTCTCCGTACAAACAAACCTGCAGATAGCAAAGAAGCTATTGCTTCCTGTGCTATCTGCCATCATCTCAGGGGGGTGCTCTCTCCCAGCCCCCCGCCCCCTCCCAACCTCCCTGAAATGAGAGGGACACCTCCCTGAAATTGCTTCTTTCAGGTTGGGATCCCTGCACTGGTACAGTCAAGAAGAGAGTTGCTCATTCTCTTCCTTCCTGTCCCCTTATCCATTGATAAAAAATCTTGCATTGCAACCACACACAGAAAACCTGTTATTCTGAAAAAAAAAAAAACAGAGAGACAGAGACAGCAATAGGCAGCAATAAAAACTTGATTAGTCCTTGCCAACTCCATCCAAAAATGTAGGCTTCAGACGCACTTTAATTCTTTGTTGAAATGCATCTACTAACTGTAGCATCCGACTGACCCCCAAGAGAATCTGAGGGACCCCAGAGCCAGGGTGGGCTGGCCTTCTTTTACCTCAATGAACAGTCATCTGCAATAGTGGAGTCGAGAAATGTGTACAGTCACTGTTAGATGTACACTCCACAGCAGCAGGCAGAAGCAAACATCATCATAGCTTAGGAGAGACATACGAAAGCCAAACTATCAATCAGAATTAGGCTGACATCAGCCTAGCAATCTCTAGATTTAAATAGACACTCCTGCTTAGGGGTTACTACAGAGCTACAGTATTCACGATAGTATTAAAATGTATTTGTTTAATTGTGCACAAATTGCTTCATGCTGAGCTATTTTCTAACATATTTTTTAATTCACTTAGACCTTTAGAAACAATAAAAAATACCATGGCATATCATGCCATGGGCCCAAGGAATACATAAAAGTGTCAGTGAATATTATGTAAACACAGCGTGTGTAGTAAGATGTTCCCTGTAATTTCACATTCACAATAAATGTACTGTAGTTATTTGTTAAGTGCTTAGAGAACTACAGAATAGACACCATGTTGCAGGTTAATCCAGTCTGTAATTAGGTGCATAAATGTTTGCATAATATTCATATTATTACAGTTATGTCTGACATGTTTACATATAGCAGTGAAGACATTGTCTCAGCTGATGGACAATTGTAAGTACCCCCTTACATTACTGCCCCCCACCTGTCATAAGTATTACTTATGCATTTAAATTATATGCCCTCCTTACCATTTTGTCTTGAATTGTATTGTGATTGTAATGTCTTCCTTATATTGTAAAGCGCTGCGCAAACTGTTGGCGCTAAATAAATCCTGTATAATAATAATATGCAGGCAACATCAAGTGAGATATCAATTGGCACAGTGTTGTTTGCATAGTGAGCTTTTGCTAGACACTGGGCCCTTGTCAGGTCCCATATGCCCAGGTCTGGTAATGCCTATAGGTTGGGCCAATGATCACTTTAATCAGAAATGCATTTGATTAACTTAAATCCAGGGACTGGGGGATTTTGAAAAAGTAGGCAGGTAAGGTGCAGAGTTCTGTTAATTAGCTTATCTGGTCAAAGTCAGACAGTCCCAGACCATGTATAACCATACATGTCCCTGATTAAGAGTACCTGGACACCCTAATCATAGGGACAACACAGTAAAAGTGGAATGAAGGCTGTGATTGAAATACAAGAAATGTATACTGTTGGACATCACAAGTTCTCTTGGAGAAAAATTCTAATTAGCATTTAAATCACATGAGACATTCTTGGGCAAAACACCTGCAACCTGCATCAGCAAGCTTAAACCCGATGTGCATATGGTAAAAAAATACATTGATACTTTCATATATGTGGTTTGAAGGGATAACACAGGGGCTGGGCACTGACAGATTTAGCAGAGGTTCTTTAGCAGATGTGTTGCGCAACACAATTCCTGTCATTGAAGGAAACAATTTATTACTGAGCCTTTTTTGTGAATGCTGCCTGGTGAAGGAAGAGCACAAGTGACACACCCTTCCCTTGAATTGAACCTAGGGCCTTCAATCTCTAGGGCATTTGCCTTCCTTTGGAGCCATTGGAGGCTGTCTGCACCAGCTCTTTATGGGTCACTGTGATTTTCTTGGCTGCGTGATTTCTACCTGTCACATTACCTGGTACCGGGATAACAACAATACTGGTCAGGAACGGGACCTCCCTGCAGGTTTGACAGTATACAAGACTAACAGGGATATAAGTTACAACAAAGTTAAAGGAGAACTATGGGGTCAGTGTTTTCCCCCATAGTTCTCCTTAGGGTAACGGGAGGACAAAAACTAGCGTCCTCCCATTACCCTAAGCTCAGTATACCGCGAGCTACAGCTCGCGATATACTGAGACGCCGCAGCCGGAGCGGATCCCGACGTAGATGACGGGATCCGCCCAGCTGCGTGAGTGACAGCTGGCTCTGCCTATCTAAAGATAGAGCCAGCTGTACCCGCCCCGTCCATTCCGCCAGTCAGTGCTGGCAGATCGGAGCGGGGAGAGGGGAATCCAGCCCCTCCCCCTGTCACGGCAGAGAGCCGTGACAGGATCGAGAGGCGAGCAAACCCGGTATGTGTTCGCTCACCTCCCGATCTACTGAGCCGACCTGTGACAGTCTCATTGTCACAGGTCGGCTAGAACTATGAGGTGAGTGAAAAGCACTCACCTCATAGTTCTCCTTTAAAACAAGTAAATAACAATCCCTATCGGGGTTGTCTGTCATTCTGTCTTTGGGCAGCTTCCAGATAGATTAGGTTTGGTATAATCAGTTTGAATCACAATAGGAAGTCCAGCACAGAGTCATAACCCTCCACTGTGGCTCCAGAGGAAGGCATATAACCTTGAGACTGAAGGACCCAGGATCATTTCCAGTCAAGGGTGTGACAACAAGGGTAGCTGTGGCCTGTTCAAAAGGTAAAAACAGTAGGCCTTTTTGTTCCTTATAGCAGTCAGTCAAGTGAATTTATCATTTCATCCTACTTGAAGAGTACAGGAATGTGAAATGGAGAATCTGATTGGCTGCCATGAACAGATGTCAAGGATGGATGTGGACTCTCCCTTGTCAGCAGTGGCAGGTTTGGGCTACTTTGTGGCTTTGAGTCTAGGGAATGTCTGGCCTTCACCAATGATGTCTTTAAGGATTTTTGGGAAGTTGCCGTCTTGGCAACATTCAGGAAGACCCGCAGCACAGATGGAAGGATGCTGGAGGCAAACGCATAAAGAGTTGTATTACAGAAAGAAGGCAGAAAAGAAGCAGACATGAGCCAAGGGCAGTCTGGAGTTATTGCCAGAATAGCATAAGATAACAAAGACTTTAAACTTCAAGAAGGACTAACTAAAACCTCTTGATTAGGTATTGTCTTGTGATTAAACCAGCACAGAATACAGCTACTGTAGTTGTATTCTGAATGGCAATAAACACAAGTCAAAGGAGGAAAATGCCAAAGTTGGAAGTGGTCAAAAGCAGCTGCCTACAGGAGGGCCTTATCACAACAGGAGGAGTACTTCCTTTAGATCATTTTATAACTAAGGCTTCTTCTCTCCAACTCTGTCTTTTGACAGGAACATTCTTGCTAGGACCCGATTTCTTTTCTGGTGATGAAAATTCCTTTCTTCAAAACACTTACAGTTTGAAATATAGCTGGATGGCATTCAGTACTTCACACTAGACTTATTCTTTACAACTCAAACAAGAAATTTCTTTAATGATTACAGGGTTCTTTTGATGAAACCGAACAGTTGTCATTTTTGTAAGACATTCTTCATATCATCTGAATAATAGGCTCTACATGTCAAACAGAAAAGGAGGGGAGCTGTCTTGAATGAATACTGTCACTTTATTACACAATTTCCTCTGATATCTTTTGAAACTTTAATGAAAAAAAATCTATAACTGCATTCAGCGCTGACAAACCAAAAGACCTGCCAGTCACAGCAGTGTGGAAGAGGAACCATTTAAGTGGGAATTCAGTGCTCCTACTGTCTGTCAGATGAGGTTATGATGGGGTGGGGACATTGTCTTTTTAAATGTCACTTCTTTTATTTTTACTCCTGATGTGATTAATAAATAATATATCTTTGATCTGTGTTTTGTTCACAATAAAATGCTTAATTTCTTTCTTCTATTGTTCTAACAGTTCTTACAAGATAGATACAAGTTATGTCCTATGTTTAAAGGAAACTGGTACTGATATAAAATATCTAGGCTACCATTCCTGATCTCCTTCTGAAAATGCTTATTGACTGGCTGTCACTGATTTCAATATTTTCGGAGTCACTGACATGGTAGATTGAGCAGACAATCTATGAAGTCAAACAGTTTTCCATTACAGGCCGGATTTTCCACAAGGCCCACCAAAGCCCGGCCTAAAATAGAAGACAAAGAGAGCGCCTCCATCGTGTAAAAATGTTTTAATATAAAGATATAAAAACAGCTAAAACCATACTCACACCATTTACACACACTACCTGTGTTTTTCATTTGTACATCTTTTCTTTATGCCTGCTAACTCAGGGATGTAGCGGCAACTCTCTGGAGGGGGGGCCCTCTTCTTCCTCACTGGGCCCCCCCAAGCGGTAGTTCCGCCAGTGTGTATATCTGCCTATACTCCATTTTAGCAATGCAGCTAGATCTTATCCCTGCCCCCAGCCTGTGAAGGGACAGTAAAGCAGCAAATTGATGAGCTTATCTCTCTGCCACTTTGCTCTCCTCTTCTATCAGCATGTTCTTTTTTAGCACAAAAGCACTGCAACCAAGTGGTGTAACAATCACCTATGGCATCCTCTGCTGGTGGCTTTCACTGGTGGCTCTGAAGAAGAATGCGCTGCTGTTCAAATCACTGACAGTACATGTAATCTGTGCAGCAGCGCATTCCTCTCCACAGAGTCAATGAGAACCAGCAGTGGTGGTAGAGCAGGCTGGACCCGGCAGTGGAGGAGGAGGCGGGGCCCGTGGTCGGCAGAAGTGGAGGAGGCGGGCCCAGTGACGGAGAAGGAGGCGGGCCCAGCGATGGAGGAGGAGGGCGGGGCCCATCAGCGACGGTGAAGGAAAAGGAGGCGGACAGGTAAGGAGTTCCACCAGCCCACCTGAGGGTGACCGTGCAGTGCCCACCATAGAGGGTCTATGGTAAGCTCTGCACGGTCACCCTCAGGTGGGCTGTGTGGGATCTCAAGCGGGCTCTGCAAGGGGTATAACTAGAAATCACTGGGCCCCATACCAAATTTTGCTATGGGGCCCTGTGATTTCTAGTTACGCCCCTGACTGCAACCCAATTTATTGGCTTCCTGCACTGCTTCTCCCACTTCTAATCTAAACTCTGATGTACCCGGGATTACAAAAGGCTGATATGAAATTGAATTAAAGTATTCACACAGGTTACTTTTTAAAATACACTTGATTTTTTTAATGAATACATACTGCATGAATTGGTGGTTTTATTTTTATCTGCCTGGAGTACAGCTTTAATAAAATGTTTCGAACTACATCTGAAAAGTCAGATGTAAATCATGGAGATATTTTTGTGGTATGATTTGATATAATAAACAGCTTTGTAATGATCCAATTTTACTCAGGTAAGGTGTGCTAGAATCAGGATGGGTTATAGAGGTACATGTTCAGCAGCATCCATGTAATGAACAGATTATAAACTCATTACATTTAATCCATCTAAAGCCAGTGTGATGAATGGGGATTCCTTTAAAGAATTGTTTTCATCTGCAGTACTATTTCATTTAAATATGCCATAAGTGCAATGAGTTTATAATCCTTCCAGTTACATTGCAAGGCCACTCTCTAATAGATTCTTACTGTTATTATCACATTTTCATTTAAATGTCTATTTTTCATCTTCAGTATAGAGCTGACCTTCTTATTTGTGGGAGTTTTGTTTCTCCACTCTATTTTCTAGGTGAATTAAACTAACAATAATGCTGTAGATAATCCTCAAATCGTGAGCAAAGCAGCACCTGTATCCGTGTAATGATTCAGATTGTTTTTGTGTTACCTTTGTTGCTGCACTCATCCAAGAAAGATTACTAAACAATCTGGACTAGTTGTATGTCGGAGATGACCTGAGGCTGTATAAGGCCTTCCAGATGCTGTGTGTACTTTGTAAAAATTCTACTTACTTGCAGTGAGTTTTATGCTGAACTTTACACTGTTTGTGTCTAGTGAATCTGGCAGATCAGCTGTAGAAAATGTTCAAGGTGCTACTGTTCTGTATACAGTTCAAATAGTTTTAAATTAACATCAAGCATCTACAGGTACCTGTACATACCTTCAGATGAGCAACAGAAAGCATGTATACCAGAGGTCTCAAAGTCAAATGACCTCGGGGGCCACTGGGCACGCTTTCTTCTTAAATGGTGGTCGCATGAGGAAAGACAACCAGGAGAGCGAGAGAGCAAGAAGAGACAGCCAGGAGAGAGAGCGAGGAAAGACAGCCAGGAGAGAGCAAGGAAAGACAGCCAGGAGAGAGAGCCAGGAAAGACAGCCAGGAAAGAGAGAGAGGAGAGACTGCCAGGAGAGAGAGCAAGGAGAGACAGCCAGAGAGAGTGAGGAGAGACAGCCAGGAGAGAGATTGATGAGAAACAGCCAGGAGAGAGAGTGAGGAGAGACAGCCAGGAGAGAGAGTGAGGAGAGACAGCCAGGAGAGAGAGTGAGGAGAGACAGCCAGGAGAGAGAGTCAGGAGAGAGTGCCAGGAGAGAGAGGAGAGACAGCCAGGAGAGAGAGTGAGGAGAGGCAGCTAGGAGAGTGAGTGAAAAGAGACAGCCAAGTGAGACAGCCAGGAGAGAGAGCGAGGAGAGACAGCCAGGAGGGAGAGCAAGGAGAGGCATCCAGGAGAGAGAGTGAGGAGAGACAGCTAGAAGAGCGAGTGAGGAGAGACAGCCAGGAGAGAGTGAGAAGAGACAGCCAGGAGAGACAGCCAAGGAAGAGAGCAAGGACAGACAGCCAGGAGAGAGCGTGAGAACACGCCAAGCACACGAACTAGCGATGTTTGAGTCGAACTATTGTTCAACTTGAACATCGATCCCATCCCTAGTTATAAAGAGCTTTTGGTCACATGTACCATACACTGCTTCTTTTATGAGAGTTGTTTTAAGAACCTATGACTGCCCTCTTCCTTGTGTGTTCTTACTTTATTCCCTGTTCTTTTATAAATTCTGCAGCACAGAAGTTATTTTTCTACCACAATTCCAGTGTTTATGGCTCTGGCTATCCATAATCCATCTGTCTCCAAACACCCTCCAAGTCTGTGGTTATCATTGATACAATACAATATGGTGATCTGAAACATTTTATATATCCAAACCTAACACTACATGCTGACATCCCCTAGCATTGGCTGATATGACTAATATGTTCAGCTGGTACCTTGGATAAATGCATAGACAAACTGTTAACATGAAACCATAATGGTTTTATGCCAATTTTAATTTATCTTTTTTGAGTTTTAAAGTTTTACCCAAATTATTATTAGACTGGGCAGTTTCCCTTCATGAGTGAGAAGAGGAAGTATATGGCCAGATAGGTGATCCACCTATGTACAGAAGAACTCTGCATGCTGATATGAAATCATTTTACATTCATTAGTTAAACAAATATATATTTTTTTAATTACAATGAGTGTTTTTCCACTTCCTGGTCCACTTGGGCATTAGTGATGTAATGTGCCAAAGCGTTGCATCCTGGGAAGGTTGCATCAGCAGAGCATTGCTGGGAAATCTCATCTGTAATCTCATGAGATCTCTGGGAAAGGGATTTTTCTCCCCTGAGATGATGTGCATGAACACATGTCCTAGTCACATGTGCCAGAGTTCCAGAAAGTAAAAAAGATATAGTAACCTGCCCTTAGTAAAAATGGCCACTGTGAGAAGACTGGGGAAGAAAAGAAAAATAAAGTATGTAAAGAATAAAAAGCCTGAAATTATCTCTAAGCATCTGTTTGTAGATTGTCATTACTAAACATTTCTAATGGTTCCTTTGTTGTAATTTCAAAGATAAGAGTAAAATTCCTCCTTATAAGGAACAAATGTCCTGTCACCTTCGAAGGATGCCAAAGTCAAAGACATTAATGGGTTGTACAAAGTAAGGTGTGCACCCACAGACAAAAGCCTCACTCTATGTTACGCGAGCCGCAGTGTTGCATATTTATAAATTGATGACACTACATAAATCTTTATATTGTTGTTTGCATAGCTTTGCATCTGTATTGAGAAATACTTCAAATAAATGCCAGCTTGAGGCTAGTATTTACTTAGCTTTGATTTATTAAACATTATTACCTGTGCAGTAATACATGCATCTTTGTTATTGGCAGTGGACTATTTACATCTGTTTGAAAAGATTCCTACTTGTTCTTGTAGTCTGAACAGTTATTTGTGAAAAATGGCTGGGAGTCCATTAGTAAATTGCACTGAAAGCAATTCTCTCTGTAAATTATGAGATTTCTTTTATAAACAGGCCTCATGACTCATATGTGAGTGTCGTATATAACACATCAAAATAATGATGTAGTCAACTGGTCCTGAAGTGTGGACACATGAAGGCTATTAGCAATATAAAAAAATGAGCTTCATATTAGCTTCCACAAACCGCTGTACCATGTTTTATTAACTAATAAACTCTGTGTAACTCTACAAAGATATATTAGATGTTCATTTGTAAAAACTGGAGAAAGGTGAAGTTGTTCACTTAGAATGCAACTGTAATTTATCAAAGTCATATTTCAGAAAACATAAAGAATTATCTAGCTCATTACTGTTGGCAATAAAGACACTTTGTTCGAGTTTTAAGATTTTTACATACATGTATAATGGAATGTGTGTAAGATCATGAAAGTATTTTCCACTTCCCTGCATTGTCCTTGCCATTACCTTCTTGAGCTAAAAGCCCTCCTACTTAACCTATTTCCATGCAATTGGAGCTAATGAACACAAGTGATTTCTATCAAACAACACTGTTGGATCTCAGGACTCATGCACTATGTCACAGTCACTCTTATTTGTTACAAAACCATGAGCTATGATTAGAAGCAGCAATTAAGAAGAACTTCAGCCAAAAAAAATAAAATAACAGTCCATTATAAGATAAAATAAAAAAGCAACTTTTACAACAATACACACCTTCAATCTACAGCTGACCCCCACAGGGATTATTTTCCTCCACTAGCTGTTCTCAGTCTTCCAGGCTGAATGACAGCAAACATCATTTAGCACACCACCTAGAATGTTGAGGACCTGCCTCTTGGCTGGAACTGGACAGTGAAAGGAGGAGAAGTAGCACAGTGATGAGCTTATATCTCTGTCACTTTGCTTTCTCCTCTTATCAGCATGCTCCTTGTCAGCACATGAACTGGTTAGTTCTTTGTGCTGCTTCTTTCTCTTACACTCGATCTCTGCTGTACAGGGACTGCAAGAGGCTGATACCAGATCACATTTAGGTGCTTACACTGCTTGCATTTAAAAAATACATTTAATAATGTACTAAATATTATAAAGCTGCATTAGTTTGTTCCTCCTTAGGTTATACTGACGGAAATATATAGTGTTTTTATATTCTAGATATTTTCTTCATATATTAGGTTCACAACTAAAAAAAAAAAATACATTTTACATTTATAGTCAGGTAAATAAGAAGTATTAAACCCCCCACCTCTATTCAAGCTTGGCTTCTCTATTTTTACATAAATGGCTACTTTCACACCTCTTTTAAACCAGTCCTCCTCCCTGTTTAGGATGCGTTCTTGACTGTCTTCAAATGAGTGACCTTTTTCCTTAGATGTAGGTATACTGCTGAATCCTGACCAGAGGGTTTGGCTCTTCTATGCTGTGCCATACGCTGGTGTAGCTGCTGTTTTGTTTCACCGTCATACAATTCTGAGCACTCCTCACTGCACTGGACTGCAAACACAATGTTGTTCATCTTGTGTTTTGGCGTTGGGTCTTTTGGGTGAACCAGTTGTTGCCTCACTGTATTGCTGGGTTTAAAGCAGACAGGGATGTGATGTTTTTTAAAAATTCTTCTGAGTTTCTCAGACACCCCAGCTACATATTGGATGACCAAATTCTTCTGTTTGTCATGCTTTTCACACTCACTGGTACTCTTGGCATTCTTTCCTCTTCTTTCTGTTTTGACAAAAGCCCAGTCTGGATACCCGCAAGTTTTAAGGTCCCCACTGAGGAGTTTGAATTCTTTCGTCTTGGCCTCTGTCCTGGTGGGGAATTTTTTCTCCCCAGTGGTCCTGATGACTCTAAGTTTGTGGTCTAGAGGGTGGTGGGAATCAAATAGCAGGTACTGGCCCGTGTGTAGGGTTTCGGTAGACTTCTATTTTGAGCCTCCCTCCCTCTTCTACTGTTACTAAACAATCCAAGAAAGCCAGTTTGTTGTTTTGCATATCTTCCCACGTAAACTTGATGTTATGATCCACTGAGTTGATATGGTCAGTGAAAGCCTGTAACTCTTGTTTGTGAATCTTAACCCAAGTGTCATCCACATATCTGAACCAACGACTGGGTGCAATTCCCTTGAAGCTGATTAAGGCCTTGCTTTCTACTTCCTCCATGTACAGGTTCGCCACAATAGGTGAAACTAGCGATATGTGGACCTATATGAAACTAACTGCTTTTGCTGTTGTGTTGTAAAAATGTTTTTTACTGAGCTAAAATTACATACTGAATCAGTCAGTGGAGTGGCTCATCCACCCTTAAGGCCCCCTCCCCCTGCTTGGTTGGCAAGTAGGCAAATGTAAGAACAATTAAGATCACCAGGCCCTCAGGGCTGAAAATATACTTGTCAGGCAATCAAGCTGGATGCTAAAAAAATTATACTTGCCAGGTGATCAAGTCTTATGCTAAAAAATTATGCTTGCCAGGAAATCAAGCCAGAGATGGAAAAATTATACTTGCCAGACGATCAAGCCTAAGATTGAAATTTTTTTTTAAATAATTTGCGGACAACCAAAGCCTAATGCCAAAAAAATGACACTACAAACAGCTGATAGTAATGAGACTAAATAAAATGATTGTCATACAGGGAAGACTGTCACACAAGTATTCTCTGGTGCCTGATGTATAATGTATTCTCTAGCAACTTGTTTCAGACAGCGATACAATATATCACCGAAAGGATATGCAGCACAGCTGTCCTCTCTGACTTTCTGACACAATCTGATAGTAAAGGGAAAGGTTGGTTGGTAAGTAATACTATGTTTACACATAGGATCACTGTGATCGACCATTACAGTAATCACGTGTGTTTGAGCCTCTCTGATTGGCTCATTTAGTTTTGTCTGTGATCTGAACTTGATCACAGGAATTCAATGGGTGCACTGACTGCCCTGTGTGTATTCTTCAATGCTGTTTATAAACTGCGCTCCAAAAATATACATCCATATCTCAACCATTTTTTCTTTTGTTTTTACAATACAGCAGTATTAGGATGGTTCATGAATGAAAGTTTAAAAGAAAAAAAAAATAGGGGCATATTTATAAAGAAGCGAATGTGAAAATCACTGCAGGTACTGTAAATCTTCTTGGTGAATGTGTTTTAATAAACAGTAAATGTCATATTTACTGCTATATAAATTTGCCACTTTCTTTTTGATCTTTTTTACCATCCCAATGCTAGATCAGTCATTTGTCCTCCAAAGTTTCAGTCTTGTATTGCCTCTGCCAACAAATCAAAAATATGTCAGAAAGAAATTATGTATATATATATAAGTAGTAACATTTTTCACAATGAGCAAAACAACACAAAATTTTCTTTAGAAATGATGAGGAAAATCACATCTATTATGAATGATAGTTAAGAATTAAGCAAGACAAAGGTAGACAAACCCAAAATAAGTCTATGGGGCTGTAATGCGCATGCACAGCCAGGAGAGAGAGTTCTTGTGATAGTGGGATCTTGATATACATATCTATGGAGTAGGAGGGTGGGATTGGTTAGCTCAGGGCAAAAGGGCAAAAACCATAAGTGCACTTATCTTTCAAGGGGATGATAGCTAGGGGGAAAATTCTGTGGTGCACCATTCTCTTGGTGCCCTAAGCACATGCTTATTTTGCTTAATGGTAAATTCAGCTCTGCCTCCATCCACAAAGTAGTGCTCAGTGCCCCAAAGACCCATTGCCTTACCTGAGCACTATTACACAGGGAGCTTTATTTGCATACATATTTGGTTGGTTTCAGAGTCACAACAGGGAGCTCGAAAGGTTTTGAAAAATTACAATGTGAACTGAAAAGCTACCACTACCCATCTCTGGAATTATTAGCATCATCTTAGATTTTACCAATTTGGGCAGGTACAGTAGACTGCTGTGAATTGAGAAGATACTGTACATGTAGAAATTTAGGTTAACGGTTTCTTGCACACACACACACGGCAAAACACAGTGTAGCAATAGATGTTGCTTTCAGACTATCTGTCTAAATGAAAGTCTGGATGAACTCATCAAAACCAAGCAGGAGGAAGGGGCCTTAATGGTGGATGAGCCACTCCACTGACTCATTCAGCATGTAATTTTAGCTCAGTAAACAACATTTTTACAACACAACAGCAAAAGCAGTTAGTTTCATATACATTTAATGAGAAGCCTGCTAGCTTGATATCAGAAATAATAAATATTCATATGCAATATTTCATATGAAAAATGTATATATATATAGTGTCTCATGTCTATGTTTTAATTCAGACATGAATTATAATAAATATAATATAATTCAGACTCACTCCTCTCTATTACATCTCTACTAAATACAATGAGGGGAATTTATCAAAACTGGAGCAGACAAAATCCGGAGCAGCTGTGCATGGCAACCAATCAGTTTCTCTCTTTCATTTTCAAATCTTAACTGGACAAACTAAAGAGAGAAGCTGATTGTTTTCCCTGGGCAACTGCTCCAGATTTTGTCTGCCCTAGTTTTGATGAATTCCCCTCAGTGTCTCTCATCTGTCTCTCTGTTATATACAGTGTCCCATGCATCTGTGTTACATGCGGTGCATCATGCCTTTTTTCTACAAGCTGTGCTTCATTCTCTACAATGAATGCAGTACCTTATAACTCTATTATACTCAGTAATTCACACTTCTAATAGAAGCAATGTCCCATGACTCTCTAATACATGCTGTCATGAATGTGTCAATTATAACCAGTGTTTTATGCCAGTTACATAACATTTCTCACACTTACCTATTGTTCCTAATGCTTTATATTTCTTGCCACACAGTGTCTTTCCTAAACATAGTGCCTCACACTTCTATAAAATACACAGTGCCTCAAACCGTTGTTGAACACACAGTACCTCCCACTACCTCCCACAACTATTACATACAGTACTTCATGCCTCTGTATTTTACACAGTGCCTCTATATTACACACCTCTATTTTATATGTAGTACTTCAAACCTCTCTATTACATCCAGTGCCTCTTGCTTCAGTAAGCCCTCATGGGCAGGGCCCTCCTTACCATCTTGTCTTGAATTGTATTGTGATTGTAATGTCTTCCTTATATTGTAAAGCGCTGCGCAAACTGTTGGCGCTATATAAATCCTGTGTAATAATAATAATAATATTTACATTGTGTGTCCCATGCTCTGTATTACACAGAATGCCTCATGTGTCTACATTATAGATATGCCTTATACCCCTCTACCACATACAGTACCTGAAATATATTTGATGTCCCATTGCTCTGTTTTATGAGCTGTAATTATTCTCTGTTGTGAATCTCACTTCTGTCTATTATTTGTAGTGTATCACATTCTACTACACAGTGTATCTTACATACAGTGCTTCATTTCTCTCTATCACGTGCAATGTTTTATGCCTCTCTGGTACATGCTGTCAGTGGCTTGTACAACCCTGTTATATCTGTGCTCCATGCAGTACCTCATTGCTGCCTTTCTATTATATACAGTGGAGGTAGCAATATGTGAGGCCAGCTTTCCATTGTACAAAAAATGTCTCACCAACACCTACGTTTTTTTTATTTTTATAGAACCTTGCTTTTTTGTGAACACTACTAATGCTATCACCCTACATGTAGTGGACATTGGTCAGAATTGTTTGAAGCCCAGTCTGCGTGACAACCATGACTGCCTCTGTAGATACAGTTGAGAAGTCAGTGTAGCCACAAAGGAATATGAAGGGTGTTAGCTGGATAATTGCAAAGTGATAAACAAAATGATACAAAATAACCTAATGCAGCCACCACATCTAAGGTCTGGTAATATATTCAATTTTTGTTTTTACATTTAGATACACTTTAAAATTGCATTTTGATACCACTTTTTTTCCAGAATTCTGTTAGACAAAAATGTTTAATGGTGGTATTATGACATTTCCTACTCCACTAGTTTATTTTTGTTTTATGCTTGATGTGAAATGCAAGAAGTGTGCTTTATACAAAGACACACTATCACGCCTTGCATTCCAGTATAATTTCGGTTCTGTGGAGACGGAGACAAAAGAGCCGCAGCTGCCCCTGCATAGTAAAGAACCATCTGGTTGCTCATGCTGAATACGAGACAGGCCGTGTGTAATCAAAGGGCCACTAAAACAGGTGATAGACAGAAAAAAAATACGTTTAATCCTTTCTGTCTTTACTAAGGCATACAACAATGACTGACTCATTGTATTGCATCATTTACATCAAAGTTAAAAATGACATGATGGTATGAGGTGAAGTCTAATGCTGGAGACTGTGCTAAGAACGATAACATTGTTACAAGATTCATTGGAGGTACTGGCTCTGTATGGATTCCACACATTCTAGGGACATCTGTTTGAAGAATGACTACTGTCTGTTCTGCATATCTAATGCGTGCACTGCCCGTTGTTCTGTCTGATGTGGTTAGTTTGGTTTTTCAAAGTATTTTCAACTTGCACATAATATTAATTTTACTTTTTACCCTTACAAAAAATAACTTAATGAATAAATAAACCACAGTTTACATTTATTAATAATAGGATCATCCAAACAAACAAGGAGTGTGCAGCAACAACTGTACAATGTATATTGGTGGAGTTCCATATATTGTAATCTAACTACACAATTCTTTGTACCTTGACACCACCTTTAGGCCCCTTTCAAATAGCCTTATGATCAGATCCATCAGTTTTTCAGATGGATCTGATCGAAAGCACAAGTCTAGTCTATGGGCTGGCAGATGTAAATGGGCGTGCGTCCATTTACATCCAGTTACGTCTAAGTCAGTCTATGTGCAAAAAAAACCTGAAAGTGATGGATAGGAGGTAATTTGATGTAAATGGACACATGTCCGCTTACATCTGACTCCCCATAGATCTAACATTGCAAGATTGAGCTACAAGCTACAGGCGACATTGAGCTTTGAGATGTGAACAGCTCCCTTGAAATGCATTGGCCGAGCTACATTCAGTGATTTTTGAGCGATATTTGAGCGATTTTTATGCTGAAATCACGCTACAAATCGCTCAGTGTGAATGGGGTCTGAAGGATGACTTGTAAATGTAAAATTGTGGGTATTGCAGACTTCAGAGCTGTCCTCCTGACTTTACAGGGGACATGTTTGTTCCAAATCAGCAACTCACTATGTAATGAAGGTAGGATTAATATACACCTTTAAAGCAGAAGTAAAGTCAGTTATTATGCAGAAAAAAACTGTCTGACAATGTCTTGTCAAAGATCACATCAGACCCACCGTATTATTTTCCTTACTTGTGTTGCTGGTGTAAACCCCTCTCCCCCTGCACTTGTTGAAGTCGGCGCTTACTTTCACATTAGCCTATTCTGCATGCAAGTGAAGACTGCAGAACAAATTATATAGCGATCCTTAGCAGATTCTGAGCTGAGGTCCCTATGAGCTCGCGGGCAGAAAGAATGCCATTTTTAAAGGAATGTTTAATTTTTGTATGCCTCTGAATCCAGCTCTGTTTGAGTCAATGTGTATATGCACATTGTGGAGTTTAGATCTGTATTTTAGAGCAGCGTTCAGGGGGCATAACAAATGCCCCAAACCTACATTTGAAGAGGAGCTTACTGGCATAATTTACATACATGTGCCATATTCATCCTAGTGGCCAGAATAAATTAATACTTACTACTTTGTACTTGCATAAACATGCATAAGTGTCAGTAATTACGCTCCAAAACACACTTTTTTTTATGCTGTATTTTATGCAGAAGGTTACTGGCATAATCTGCACGCATATGTGTGTAAATGCATGTAAACACACATGTATGCACATAAATTCATTCTAATGGCTAGAATAAATAAATATTCTAACCAATAGAATGAGTTTAAGTACATGCACTTCTAAACACTGTTGGTGCACAAACGCAAGTAATTACATATTTTTCTATACTGGATCTTTCTGCCAGCTTCTGGCAAGAAGATCTAGTGTAGATGTTAGTATTTTAAAACTCCCATGTACATGAGCCCTAACAGAAGTGCTTTAACCATGCCCTTTCCTGACACCTACATGGCAGCATACCCATTGTATGCTGCCATGTATTGGCGTCAGAAAAGGAAAATTACCGATAGATAAGTATACAATTTTCCGTTTTCTTTCCCATTTAAGTAACATAGTATGGATATTGTATAAAATATAACAAGACACACTCTTTGCCCATATATAAATGTGATGGAAGGAGAATGTTACAAAACGAAATTACAATTTCACTGAAGGAAACACAATTCAAAATGTTGCAGAAATTATATTTTTATTTTCAGTATATCTCAGAGTCCTAATTATATTATAAATCTAAACAACAGGCTCCCATTTTCAAGTATAAATGTAAAAGAAAGTAAATTCAGCTTGGCAGTCCATACTCATCTATGTAAATGTGACCTCCTCCTGAGGAATAATTAGTTTAGAAGGGAATGCTTCCTGGTGTCACATGGTTTTATTTCTGCTTGGCTTGCACTTTGCAATAAAATGCTGTAGCACCAGGAAGGTAACACACAAATGTGCTGGCAGCTATTTCACAGATGTGATAGCTTTCCTAGTGGGGTGTTTGACAGGAATTAGTAGTCTGAGACTATGCTTGGAGCATAAACCTTATGAGGCTCAGCAACTTCCAATTTTTAATGCCTCTTTCATTAAGAAAATTACATTGTGTATCCCTGGCACACAGGGATCAAATTAAATTTCCTGCTTTAAGTAGTAAAAAACGGTAGATTTATCAGGTTTCAGGCAATACTGGGAGCAGAGGAATGCAGCTAGCTAGACTAAAATACTATTGGTGTTTCTGAAGAACGAATACAGACACTCCATACTTAATTACCAAGTTCCGTTCCTACTACTAGGTTATTAAGTGACTTGGTCACTAAGCGAGGAATAGAGGACATCAGCTCTAATATACAGTACATTACTTAGGCTTGCATACTGTAAATACTAATGTGCAGTACAGTAGTGAATACTGACCGATTGCAGGAAAGAGACCGAGACTGAGAAATGGTGAGCTTGACCCAAATTCTTGTACTGTGTACAATACTCACTGGTCGAAGAGCTGGTCATAAGTCTGAGTTGGGGTGGTGTACTGAGTCTCCAGTAGAACGCAGTACACTGAATCTAAGAATTATATGAGTCTCCAGTAGAACACAGTACACTGAATCTAAGAATCATATGAGTCTCCAGTAGAACACAGTACACTGAATATAAGAATCATATGAGTCTCCAGTAGAACACAGCACACTGAATATAAGAATCATACGAGACCCCAGTAGAACGCAGTACACTGAATCTAAGAATCAGTGAGTCCCCAGTAGAACACAGTACACTGAATATAAGAATCATATGAGTCTCCAGTAGAACACAGCACACTGAATATAAGAATCATACGAGACCCCAGTAGAACGCAGTACACTGAATCTAAGAATCATATGAGTCTCCAGTAGAACACAGTACACTGAATCTAAGAATCATATGAGTCTCCAGTAGAACACAGTACACTGAATCAAAGAATCACATGAGTCTCCAATAGAACACAGTACACTGAATCAATGGTCAGGTCGCAGCACTGGTAAGGGACAGACAGCCTTGCAGGGAGATAAGAGAGATGACACAGAGCCTGGATGAGAGGAAATCTTCATCAAGATTGATACTTTAACCCTTTAGGTTGAGTCAGCTCCTGAGGTTCAGTACACTTGCTTGTCATCAGCCGACTGAGCAAGTAAACTGATGTAAAAGATCTGAACTTCCCATCACTAGTGTGGAACAGTAGCTGCTTTACACAGAGTTACAACACTGCCCAGTCTCAGGGAAGGAGGTGTGACAGGGCAGGGAGCTGCACTGAGAGTGGGTGGGACCAGACCAACAGTCTAAGGCTTCCCTACTCCACCCACTGCAGTGTGTGCTGGGATGTGATCACTTCCCTGCTGGATGAAATAGAACTACAGGGGGAGGTTATTAGACCACTGGCTAGGCAGATAGACTGCACAGTGGCTAGTGGTCTAACAGAAAGTAAATGAAGGTGGCAGAGGGCAGGAAGTAGAGACTTGTACCATGGATTTCTGGAAGACTACATTGCTATGCAGGAAAAGTAAATACATATTTTTAATACTTACAAAGCTAGTTAAAGTAGGCTGATTTTTTCCCCCTGGAGATCTTCTTTAAAGTAAACCTGTCACTTTGCACATTTAGCACTAAGTAACAGGTTATAGCCCAGCTCCTTTGCTACTAATATCGTTCCCACACTTCCCAGACTGCCTCTTCTACCCACAATGCAATGCATGGCACATTGGTTAAAATACAGCTGCGTTCAAAGGCATAAAAAAAAATGCCTCTAAAAGTAATGTATTTTTCTGCCCATGTGCATGAGTCTTGAATGCATTTATAAATGCAAGCAGTGCAAGTACCTGAATTTGACCTGGTATCAGCCTCTTATCAGTTTCTTGTCAGCATGAGCTGATTGACTCCTTGTGCAGTACAGCCCTCCTGTACAGACAGGCTGTACAGCACAGGGAGTCAATCTGCTCATGCTGACAAGAAACGTGCTGATAGGGAGAGGAAGCAGAGTGACAGAGAGATGAACCAATCACTGTGCTGCTTCTCCTTCACTGTCCAGTCACTGGCTGGGGTGGGTCCAGAACGATCTGTGCTCAGAGGAAGTGGGTTGAATGATGCTGGCCATCTGACTGAGGTAGTTTAGCAGCAAAAAAAAGTACTGCATCTTAATCTCTTCAGTAATCTCAGTATTGAATGTGAATATTGCAGCTAAAGCTGTTTTTTATTATTTTATTTTCTAACGGGTGATTCAGCGCAAGCTCCCTTGTGACCCTTTTTTTTCTGCTCGCATGCGCCCCCTAGCAGGCGCGCGTGAGCAGAATCATCCTGGGAATGTAAACAGCCATTACCAGCTGTTACATAGAAGCGTTCAGCTGGCTCTACAATCCATGACATTGCACAGTGTGCCCCCCCACCTCTCTGCTCCCCCACCCCCCCAACCCCCCACTGCCACTGCCGATGTCAGTTATCCCAGGCTTCGCTCAGTGCGCCATCTTTACAAAAACTGTTTACTATGTTATATAGAATAGTGAGCAAAGTGATCATTTTAATTTTTTCAGTTACGGTAAACCAGTCACCCACAAGACCTGTCAATGCATCTAAATGTATCCATTGAGATCCACATGGCATCCCATGTTTGTCCATTGTCAAATGTGTCATCTGATTAGAAGGACCTGCTGCTTTATTCAATCCCAAGTTGTCAGTGATAATGTGAATGTGATAATGTGAAGTACTTTGACCTTCCTCTGCTCCATAGCAGGAAAAACAATCAGGTTCACCCATAGGTAGATTTTTCACCAAGTTGGGAAGTGTCCCTGTGTGATAATGAGCACCTCTGACCACCAGAGACACTAGTTCTATTTGCCTAGGAGTGCACAAATGGCTCAATAATTACATGAAATGGTTGAAATTACTAGCATCTCCTATAATTATTGGGCTGTCTAAGGCCACCCAAAAAAAAGCTGTTTAATTCTGTCTTAGCAACCACTGAAAACCAATAGAACAACTTGGAGAGTACAGAGAAACAACACAAAAAGAGAGCACCCACTTCATGTGAGGCAGAAAAGTCAAACAAGCGTATCCAAAAGTTCCTCTCGCAGAAGGCTTAATTATCCATCAGATGCGACAGCGCAGCGCCTGGTCAGCTCGAGCGAAGCCATCTTCCAGCAACGTGTGGCAGGGTTAATGGGTTTCTGGGGCACACCCCCATCCTCAGAACCCTGACTATTCCCAAGCTCGAACAGACTTATAGCCTAATAGTCAATTTGTCACAAGATTTCCGCCAATCAGCAGTTTCCCTCTCCAGCCAATCACACCAACATTGATCAGCTGGGAACCAACTTTTGTTGTTGCTTGTATATAGATGTAAAGGTTCCCTGCCTTGTGGAGCTGCCCCCATTGTTATCAGGTGGAACTGATCAGAAAGTGTCCGCCCCCCTGAGGGGCGGGCTTACGATGACTGTAATGAGGGGCGGGCTTACGATGACTGCAAACGGCAGTTCGGCAGTTGTCGAACCAGCAGGCCACTTACTCGCCGAGAATTGTACGATTCCCGCCGGGTTTTCTAGCCTGCTTGTTCGACAGAAGACGTGCGACCGTACAGTAGAAACGGTCGCACGCCTTCCATACACTGCACAATTCTTGTACGATTGCGGGATTTCCCGCGATTCTCGTACGAGAATCGTGCAGTGTATGGGCACCTTTACTGTAAACCTTTGCACCAGGAATAATTTAGACTTAACTTGGAGAGTACAGCTGTTTGGGGTGTAGAGGAGACAGGAGCTGGGTGGGACGGGTCATTGTCATGCAGCACCTACCCACCCCCAGGATAATAAAAATGCCTGAGATCTGGGCATGTGGCTAACAACAGACATTTACAGCTATTGTATTATGGTGAGGAATAAGCCATGTGAAAGTTAAAAGGCCTAATGAAAATGGTCTATGGCATAAAATTTATGTGGGGTATAAAAATACATTATTAAACTTTTGCTGAACACTATGCAGACCATGAGCAAATAATGTGTGACTCTGACACAGAAGGACATTCCAGCAGCCAATGAGAAGGGACAGGATGACTAGAGGTGAAGGTGATACAGATTTTAAAATCATAAATAGATGGAAGAGCTGGAAAAAGTTCCTATGGGTACTCATTTGGAGCACAATGTGAGCAAAAACAGCTGATGAAAGATTTTGCTTTACTTTTTCCTGCTATTTCTGGGGAAAAAAACTTGAAACTCCAACCTTAGTGATGTGTATTGTAATTCATTATAATACAATCTCAGGCTAGTAAGCTGGTGCTATTAAAACCTGCTGTAGAGAATAGATGAGCATGGACATGATATATACTTTACCTGAAAGTAGTTAAAAGCGGATAAAACTGCTTTAACATTTAATCGAAATCCTTACTCTAGCATATGCTTTATTGTTCTATTGATTTGTTTTTATTAAAACAATATATTTACTCAGCCTATTGATTATATTAAACACCTAAATTGATATTTGTATTATTCTAAACATGGTTTTCTACAATGTATTTTTATTGAATATGTGCTTCTCTTTATTTTCCTACTATAATTTACTTTTTTGGTTTAGACATTTTACCTAAACACTATTTCTCTGTATACTAGATGACAAACATCTAATTAAATGTCACCTTCAAAAGTTCCTTTTCTTCTTTATTGCTTCTCTCTTCTTGTACTATTTTTACTCTGACAATTTTTAAAGGACTTCAGTTAGAATTTGTAGTAACTGTATGTAACATTTGGGTATATCTGCTGTTCTGTGCTTATTATGAACTAGTTCAAGGCAGATATGCAAGCTTCCTGTATGGATGGAGGAAGGGGCTGATTTTTGTGCATATAACTTTGTTTATGATGGAACATTGATCTCCAGAGTCCTCTGAAGTAGAACATTGTCTGAAATGGGTATTGAAAAACAGTTTTTTCCTTTTACAAATTTATTAGGTCTTTCATTTCCTAAAGTTCTCCATTGAATTGATTTTTGTAGACGTATGATGCAGCAGGCACTGTCTGTTCTTGTAGTGGTAAATTAGAGATGTATTCACATTATTTGTGTGCCTGTGTGCATAGCGTTCTGTTTAGGCTTTTCTTCTCCCTTTGTTTTTTTTTGTCTCCGTATCTCTATAGGTTGAACTTGATGGACTTTTTTCAACCTGACTAACTATGTAACTATGTGTACTGTGACAATAGTTAGAAATATTGATAATGACTATCAGATAGGTCCAGTATTCTTAGTAGTGGTCCTCAGCTGAAGGGACAACTATACCCTAGGGAAATTTAACCCTGCCCATTGCCACTTTTCTTCTGCCCTAAACACTGTGGTAGCATGTGGAGGCCTTAGATTCATACATTTGTTTGACATCATTATCAAGTTGCTAAACCCTGAAGACATTGTTATTAATGTAGAGGCAAATACAAACATGCTTGAGTTCAATTTAAGTCAAATTCATTGGTGACATTTAGTTTCTCATTGAATCACAATATTATTATTATACAGGATTTATATAGCGCCAACAGTTTGTGCAGCGCTTTACAAGGAAGACATTATAATCGCAATACAATCCAAGATAAGATGGTAAGAAGACCCTGTGAATGGTACCTTCCCATTCAATCCAGTATGCATGGGTGCCATATATTGTGAATGCACAATGCACTGCACCACAATGCATATACTGTGTGTTGTGTTGCACTTTGTTGCTTCAAAAGTAGTCATGTACATTTTTTCCTTCATTATGATGCATAATGTCCCGGATGCCTTAACCTAATGCAAGTTAAAGTACCATAAAACGCATGTGCAATAACACACATCAATGGAACACCTAAGTTTGTCTCAGCCCTAAGACGTAATTTATCTTGCCAATTTTAAGCTAGTACACTCTTACCTAAAGTGAGGTATATAAGGGTATAAATCAGAGACACCATACCTTATCCTCTGTGAAGAAGTTTTAGCAACAGATCATTCTTCTGGACTTCTATTATATAATTCACCATAGCTGTTTGAAAAAATAAATAATAGACAATAATGCATATTAAAACTGCATGATGTTTGAACATGTGGTGTGAGAAATATATATTGTTTTGCCGCTCTAGAGAATACATTTAAAAGAGAACTAAAGCCAAACCTTTTTTTGGCTTTAGTCCTCTATTGGGTCACAGGAGTACATTTATTAGTGTAATCCTGTGACCCAAAGTCAGCATATAGTGTCCTTTCCTATGATCACAAAATGTAATCAACAGGGCTCCCGTAAAATAGCACACTGAATACTTACCCTCAGAGCAGACCGTCCATTATTCACTGCCTTGCAGGACCTAGTATTGTGGTGGGCAGTGAAAGGAACCACAACACCCAGTGGTGGACATACTATTCAACATACCATAACAAGATGGAGGAAAAAGCTGAAATAACCGGACACGATGTCAGGCTATGGGGAATTGGATGTAAATGAACATGCTTACATAAGATTACCCCTCATCCGCCACAATCAGGTCCGGCAAAGTGAAACACTGCTCATTTGTTTCTCTGCGCCTGGCCGGAGCCGGGAGCAACTGGATATAAACGGACACTCGTCCGTTTAGATCTGATCGGGTACGTCTGAAAAACTGACAGGCAGACCTAATTGGACCACTCATCTGAAAGGGGCCTTACTGAGCAAAGCTTTGGGGTAGCAAGCTGACTACTCTTAATTTACTCCCTCATTATGCGATTGTTGCACTTAGCAACTCATTTGTTAACCAAGATATAAATATTACTTTTAGATAGACTTGTAATGTAAACATATGTATAATGTGGTCATTCAATTTAAGCAGGGGAAGGGGAAAAAACATAATATAGGCATTTACTAGTTAGGTGTTCCAAAATGTGGATGGAAAGAATGACATTAGTACAATATTTTCTTTTAATCAGCTACTTTAAAAGAAGAAGCTTGCTAGAGCAGTGGTGGTCCCAGGACTACCAGAGTTCTTATCAGCAAATAAACAATGGTGCAGTTCATTAAGCCCTGGTATGTGTAACAACAAGGACCAACTGCAGATTTATTATCCTGGCTGTTCCATTCCAATGGTGCCTCTTTCAAATTACCTTGACTTCACAATGGTCTCTTTTTAGGATTTTGCATTGGAGCCTGCAGTGAGCCACTCACCTTGAGAAGTAAATGTATACAGACTGAGATGTGTGAACCAAATCCACAAGCAAATACAACTCTTATTGGGCTAATCTGTGGATAGGAGATATCTTTGAATACTTGCTAATCCTTCAGCTGATCTATTGGACTTTGAGGTTTTTTTTTAAAATCTATTAAAAACATATGTCTTCCTGCAACTCCAAGCTACCAGCCTAGTATTTAAATAGCAAAGTGTTGTTTGTTCAAGCATATCTAAACCCAAAGACCCCCCAAAAATGATATATTGCAATGTACCAATCCGTAGATGTGGTGGCTGCATTAGACCTGTTTTTTTCAGGATTTTCCTTTATTTTTAACTGGTAATTCTGTGAATAATACCTCATGTCCCTTCATGTCTGTTTTTTTTTATCTGCTTTATCTATGAGGAAGCCATGGTTGTCAGAAACATGCCTGCTTCTGTTCATCTCTATTACACTAGTAGCATTTTACACAATAAAGATGAAGTTCTTTCATTTCAGCTCACAGTGAGTGACAAGGACACTGCATTTCTGCCAAGATTAACATATATTTTCTGTACTTGGTGAAAATGTTCTTAGATTGAAAAATAAAAAATAAAGCGGCCACCATATCTAAGAACTGGTAAGCTGTAACAGTTTGGGTTTAGATACACTTTGGGCCTGGTTCACGCTAAGCGTTTTTGTAGCGCTTTTTCTGCCCTGAAAAATGCTCAAAAAATATGTCCCCAAAAACTACCATTTATTTTTATGACCCTATTCACAGGGCCATATAGCGAAACGCCTCTCACTGGAAAAAGTAGATGAGCCTTTTTTTTAATTACAGCTCATTTTGGACCAATAGACTCAATAGGAAACACTTGAAAACGTGCGTTTGCTGTGTTTGTGCGCATTTTTGCTCATTAACATCAATGAGCTACAATCTGCTCACACAAACATGCAAAGATTTATGCGCATAAAACACACATAAAATGCGCAAAAAACGTGCATTAAAAACGCGCAAAAACGTTGTTGCCTAGGTGTGAACCCAGCCTTATATGGTAAACTGGGTAAACAAAATCCACATGGAATTATAGCTTTTGTATTAGGCTGCTTTGGTGTTAGTAGATATGCTTGTAGATATACCCAGTTTTAAAAGGTTTTCTTTTTTTTTTTTACTGGTAGCTCTTAAGTTCTCATAACATGACTTTGATGCAACTCCTTTAATCAGTAAGCTGGGGTATGTTTTAACCACTTTTAGTAACAACAACATACAAGGCCATCTACGACTCTGACCCAAGCTGCATCAGCAACCTTATCCCAAAATATCAAGCAAACCATCTTCTCCGCTCTTCTCAAGACCTCCTGCTCTCCAGGTCTCTTGTTACCTCCCCCCATGCTCGCCTCCAGGGCTTCGCCAAAGTGTCTCCCATCCTCTGTATTTCCCTACCCCAATCTGTCCACGTATCTCCTACTCTATCAACCTTTAGGTGATACTTGAAAATTCATCTCTTCAGAGAAGCCTTTCCCACCTCAACATAGTAACTGTCTTTTTACTTCTTCCATTAACTCAATCAGAGGGCGGGTGCAATAGCTAGTTTGCTATTGGCTATTGCAAATCGAAATAGCCAATAGGAATCTAGCAATGCATTAGTATGGTGACTTTTTTAAATAATTTTTTTGACGGCAGCAGAACCGCCGGCCAGTAGAAAACAGTTGGGCGGAGCTAGCTGTCACTGCTAGCTCCGCACAATCGTTTTCTATTTATTTTTTTCTACTTTTTAAACTATTTTTCTGTTCTGCTCAGTCCCACAGAGGGACCGAGTAGAACAGCCGCTGCTGTTCGGCATCTATAAGAATAGACCGAACAGCAGCGAGTAGCCTGCCGGAGGTTCGGCTTAGCCGATCCAGATGTTGGATCGTGTGAGTCGAACTCCTTCTGCACTTGGAAGCCACCCGATGTACAGCTGATTTCAGCCGATATACGGCTGAAATCAGCTGTACCAGCCTGAGGTGAATAGCCAAACAGCGTTCAGCTCACTTCGCTTCAGGTCGGTCATTCACTCGGCTGCCTACGGCAGCTTAGTGAATAGACCCCTATGTATCCATGGGCGCATGAATGGGGAGGGAGGGGTGGAGCGTGGGGGCGGGAATGGGAGAGGAGGGAGGTATGTTGATATTGGTTGAATGGTTGCTGCATGGAACATCTGAGATGAATTGGTTGGGGCTTAGACTGCGGGCAACAGATGATTGCTTGAAAGGTCTCCCATCAAAGTAAGAAAGATTGAATATGAATTAAATCATGAAACAAGAATAAAAGCTATATTGTATGTCACCTCTGACCACATTTATTTAATAGTACTCAATATAATGAAATGTGAGAACCAGAAAGCTGTTCCAGGTGGATGTTCTCTTTTTCTGTGTAACCTATGTAAGTTTTAGTGTATCTTTTTGTAATGTAAAAACATTAAATAATGAAAATATTTTAAAAAACGAATCATTATAACACTGGAACGATATGTACCAGTCATGTTACAGTACTACAATATTCTATAAATGTAACCATTATAACACTGGAACAATATATAACATTCATGTTACTGTCTTGCTGTTGAAAAACAGACACCTATCAGCACAAACAGACACATACTAAACAAGCTGTTTGCAGGAAAATATTTGTACTATGCATCATAATGAGGTATGACTAGTAATGTTTATGTTTCAGTCTCCAGAGACAGTTAACCTGTGAACAAAGGTTATAAGTGCTGTACGTATCATTTTCTACACTTTGTTTTACTTAAAATATGATATATGTCTGTCTTTTTGTAGAGGTTCATATTACCAGAATCCCTGTTGTGATTCTGACTACTTCTTCCAGCATGGAAGCAATTACCTTCAATTGAGCAATCACCTCTTGCAAAGATCCTCTATGTGGTCCATATATGCATTATGCATCATATAAAAGAACTATATTGGAGAAACAAATATACATTGAATACATAACTGAAATCTTTTACTGATTTACATGATGTATGAAGACATCAATCATAATTTTCTTATTTTATTCATTTATACAAAAATATATTCTGGAATGTTTCACAGACAGAACATACTGAGTCACATCAGTCACCCCTCCTAGGGAAACATATAATTCTAATGACCGTAGCACAGTCACACTGCCAGACACATTTTAGAGCCAGTTATGTGTAAAAGTCAATTAACATACCAGCATGTTTTTCAATTGCATGAGGAAAACCATGCAAACAGAGAAAGAACATTAAGCTCCATGCAAATATTGACCACGGTGAAAAGTGAGCATTGGACCACAGTTTTTAAGACCACAGTGCTGGCCACTTATTTATTAGCTCAACTACAGCTATACTCTGGAATAGTACAGATTTTTTTTTGATGTATAAATAGTTTGGTGTTCTTACCTTAAAATGTATCTAAACCTCAAGAACAGAAATCCAATATATTGCAGCTTACTTGTCCTTAGATATGGTGGCTGCATTTTAGGCATTTTCTTTATTTTCTTAGTTACATAGTTAGAAAAGCCCATATAGTTCAAGGAAAAGAAACGTGAATACACAGATACATTGAAAACCTCCATATACAAAACCCTCTATCAACTGTTGATTCAGAGGAAGACAAAAAACCCTATAAAGTAGGCATGTTCAGATACCAGTTCAGATACCAGTGCCGATACTTGGCATTTTCACGAGAACTACCAGGGTTGTAGCGGTTGCAGCTGGGACCTAGCTCTGGTGCTCCATCAATGTCCTGAAATCATTAGTCTGTATTGATTTAGAAAAACTGTCACATGACAATAAACAAAAAGATATCAGTACTTGTATCTGTGAGTACTTGGACAAGTATCGATACTTGTACTTGAAAAAATGGTATCGGTGCATCCCTTATATATGTTTATAAAAAAAAATATCATACATTAAAACAGGGATGTACAAATCCCAGGAGCTCTGTGTGCTCCTTACAAATGACAGCTGCCTCCTAACTTTTGAATTTTTCTCTAGTCTAGTCTTGAAACGATGCTATGGCGAATGTGTGCTGTAATCAAAGTTAAAGGCGGTCCAATTAAATATTATAGTGTGTGACTTTTTTCACACAGGATATCTTTTAAAATAAAAAATTGCTACTTACTATTTTACTTGCTCAAAAATCTTACTTACCTTTCCCCTTGTACGTATTGTTAAGGAAGGCGCTGGGGCTGGGGCTGGGGCATTATGTTTGCAATGATTAACATTGCCTGTACTGTGCAGGCAGATCTCATTATTAATTGTAAACTAAATGTGCAAGACTATCCGTCCTAACAAAGGGGTAAAGATCCCAAGGCTTGGCCGGCACATTGTATGTTAATGTCCTCAAAAAACTGTCCCCAAGTCTGTCCCGTAATTGCACAGTGGTAGCTATTATGAACAAAACAAGCTGTCTGCTGTGTCCTATATATAATCCTGCTCCGAAGAAACAACTAGAAAAGGGAACAATATTTTTGTATTATTTTTAGGTATGCTGTGTGAATTGGAACACATAAGCATATATGGGGGACTTTCCCAAATTTGATTGAAAAAAAGTGGAAATACACTTTAAAGTTAGTAACTTTTCACATAGTTCACTGTATGGACCATTAATTTATTTAAACGGATGCTAACGCAAGGCACTGAAAAATGAATGGGTATGAATGGGGCTAGTTCATATCGCTGCATTGCGTTACGTTGCGGTTCAGTGAAAAAGTACTGCATGTTCTACTTTGTTTCAGCGCAATGTAACGCAAGGCAATGCAACAGGGCCTTGTGAACTAGTCCCATTCACACCCATTCATTTTTTAGGTTACATACCATTGCCATCTGTTCACATCCATTGAAAAACATATCACAACAGATCTTGTATGAATGGGGTCTTAATGATGTATTAATGAACATAGAGCTGTATTAATGTGTGTCTTTTATATCTGCCTGGAATTCAGATGTAAGTTGCTTTTTTGTGTTATTTTTATAAATTAATATAAATATTAAATGATTAATATATCATAAATAACATTAAAAAAATTAATTATGCTAGCAGCATTTAAAAGCATTTGATAAATATCTGTTTAATGCATCAATTAACTAAATGTTTTCTCTGTATTTTCCTACTTTTGTAATTTTAAAATAAATGTATGCAGCATATCATGTGTTTCATACAGTATCAGTACATATCAGGACCAAACTGACCTAGCAATATCATATAGCTCTGGATAGTTTTAGCAAAGAAAGATATGCATTATAAAGTACATGAAGTGCAAATGCTATGTGTTAACCTCTGATTTCTCTCCCAACCTTAGACTTTCCGTTAAATATGTTCTAGGCAGTTTGTCCTAAAACCTGCCCTCGCCCACAGAGTTACTTTGATGTATTAATTAGAAAATAATTCTTTCTGGAGTAAAAGTGGCAGGGCTGGGACCTTGTCTTCTAGAGGTCAGCATACTTACAAGGCTCTGCTTTGATATATGGCAGAGTAACCAGAGAAGGGAGAAAAGTGAGGCCATATATCAGTAAAAGCTTGGAAGGGAAGAGGAAATGAGAGCTGTAAATGAAAGTTAAATGATTGGCTTGGAAAGCATCAGTCAGTTATTTGCATGATTTGTTGCATACCCAATGCCTGCTTTTTTTTAAGCGGTTGAAAAGTCACACTTAAAAAATTATATAGCGAGGAGGCTGGAAACTGAGTGCAAGTATGGCACCCTTTGTTCTGATTGCTGGTTCTAGTTTACTTGACATGTTTAAAAACATTTAACCGCAAATGTCCATTAACTGGGATAGTTTTCTTTGTTTATTTCTAGTATTTAGGTAGAACCAACATTTTATGCAAATTACACAGAACCATTGCCTGTTCCAAAAGGAAAAGGAACTTACAGTCTAATATTTCTAAAACAAGAAAGCACACACAAACACATAGCACTCTATAACTGGGTACGGGTTAGAAGTTCATTACAACGTGGTCATTTTCAGGATCTTTGTTCAATTTTCTATCGGGGTTCAAATTTCTGTTCTAATGGGGTCAAATTGGCAATTGTTTTCAACTCTAGTGATGAGAAAATTGCAGGAGCAGGAAGGAACGTTTTGCTCAAAGTTCAGTGAACAGTGAATGTGTTTTTTGTTAAGGAGACTCCATTCATTTGAAAATCGAATGTTGAAACCAAATTCTGAACGACATTTATCGCGTCTCTGGTGCCATTATCGAATGTTCTGACGAATTTATAGTATGGATAGTATGGATGTTAGTACCAAATTCTAACTCTTAGACCACTTTGGTCTGATGAATATCTCCCAACTTTCTGAGATGAGCAAAATTTACAGCACAATATATGTACACACCCCAGACACACCCCGGACATGCCCCCAGTTATGTGAACCATTAAGAATATATATGTCAAAAATAATTGGATAAACCCAGAATGGTCTTTATTCACCATTACGTTTCCTTTACTGTATACTGACTTCCTTTTGGTAATTAACCACTTGCTGACCGGGGTGTTAAAGCCCCTTCCAATCCAGGCCATTTTTCAGTGTTCAGCGCTGCGGTACTTTGACTGACATTTATTCCGTCATGCAGCGCTGTACTGAAATTAATTTTATACCATTTTGTGGGAACAGATAGAGCTTGCTTTTGGTGGTATTTAATCACCACTGGGGTTTTTATTTTTTACTATATTAAGAAAAAATTACCGAAAATGTTTCCCCTACGTTATGTTATAAAACATTTATTACTACCCAATTTTTTAGGAAAATATAAAAGATGGGGGCACGTCGGTTAAATAGACACCAAACATTTCAAGCGTTAAAATTGTGCACGCCCGCGAAACGTCAAAAAACTACATTACCCAAAATTGGCCATAGGTGACGCTTTAAAAGCTTTTACAGCTCATCAGTTTAGTGTTATCAGTGATTAATGGCCCTAAAATTATTGCTCTCACTGCAATGTTTGTGGTGATATGTAACATGTGTAGCGCAATTGTCATTTTTGCGTGTTGGCGCACCTGACGCGTATTTACATTTATATATGCGTATACGTGGGGGTGGGGGACTTAAAACTTTTGGGGGGTTTTTAAAACATTTTTTATATGTGACTTTTATTTATTGTTTGCTTTTTAAATAGTTTTTACACTTAATGTTATTGCTGTCACATAGGGGGCACACTGACAGGTCCTCTTTATGGAGACATTAGGGGTCTTTAAGACCCCTAATGTCACCTGGGAACCCCCAAAGTAGCTGAGATCTGCTTCGCCAGCTTCTTCTCTGGCTATAGCAGCCAGGAATATGACAGCTGAATGCAGAAGTAATGTGTTATACATCACTTCCACATTCAGACGTCGGAGGGAGATCAGCAAGGAGTAAGATGCTGATCTCCCTCCCGGCAGCACTGCAGGAGGGGGGGGGGCGCAAGGCAGAACGTACAAGCGCGCTTGTATGTGTAACAGCTGGTAATGGCTGATTGCATCTGACAGTTTTATTCTGCCCGTGTGCGCGCGCGAGCGAGCAGAAAAACAAGCCGTATAGTTACAGCGACCTGCTTATGGGAGCTTGCCGTCCGTCCGTTTTTTTACAACGGGCGGACGAAAAGAAGTGGGATAGAAACTTTTCTTATCTGTACATCCAATTACAGGGACCACTGAATGGGGGAAAAGGGACAGATGGATTTGGTTTCAAATGAAGGATATTTCCTGTAAATTAGGGAAAATTGGGAGGTATGCAGATGCCAGTATATTTTTGGAGAAAACTCCATGCTGGCACTGTCAGTGAACAGAAGACATGGCCCAGGCACTGCTCGACAAGAGTGCAAGTCACTCAACCACCATTAAAACTGAACTGCAGGCTTGCATCTAAATATACAGGTGAAATACATATATGGGAGATATTTTACTTGTGAAAACATTTCTATTTCTGTCCATTTAGTCCTGAGATTTGATTTTGCTCTACTGCAGTTAGGAAACACTTACAGGTCTTGCCCCTCCCCGAGTCTGTGACTGGACAGTGAAAGGCAAACAAGCACACATCTTTCTGCCACTCTCTTAGTCTATTAGAATGTTCCTTTTTAGCATATTTGCATATAGTACAACTGAATGGCTTGTAGTGCTGCCCTTCTCTTCCCTAGTCTAAGCTGTCTTTCTCTCACTGGTTCCTCCTGCTGATCTTCAAGTCACTGTTATGTCATGTAGTGACATGAGGCCAGCAGAAACAACTAGAGAGCTGTGGGGGACCCAGGAGATCGACAGTCCTGGAAGTGTTGGTTTCCTATCAGACTTTGGGGGACCATTTCTAAGCAAAAGAGCAACCTGTCACAAATCTGGAAATATGATCAATGTGAAAATGGTAACTAGATCCATAAATAAATGAACTTTTCCTTTAAACGGTGATCTTGGCTCAGCCCTCAGCAACTCACGAGTCACTCTATTGGTCATTACAGCAGTTAACCACTATAAAGACCACTGAGGCACTGTAGCAATAATGTGAATGTTGTTCCATCTGTTTTTGCATATTAAAGTTTGGATTTCTACTTTTGAAATGCTGGACTTTAAACAAAGGAAAAACACCACTCGCATTCTGAATCTGGCTCCTCACCTCGTCTGTGTCCCAGGTGCAGGCAACAAGCGTGTCTCTGCTTCAAACAATCAAAGTTCAAAAATGCTGCTCTCCATAGAATCTTTTCCCAGAAAATATATGTCTTTATTCATGGAGCAAAACACACAATGTCCAAGAACTCCCCTCCTCGATCCTCAACCTCTAATGTTTTTTACCATTTAGGCTTAATCATAGAGGTCTCAATGATTAAGCCTAAACAGTGAAACGAGTTAGAGGTTGCGGATCAAGCACTAGGACTACAAACTCACAGAACATACAGGCACAGAGATTAAAGCACTTACCTTATCTAACTGGCCTCCAGGCTGGAACACCATGCAGCAGGGGTGTGTATTGATGCACTATAAGAGGTGCCTTGGCGCGGCAGTGCGGCTTACACATCCTTTGCAGAAGACGTGTATCCAAACCTCTGTCATTGTCCTTAGTGGTGAGACAAGTTGTTTTACATGCTGGTTTGTGAGTGTGCCATGGTGTATTGAGGAAGCTCCCGGCCGAGGCCCCAGCGCAGCCTGTGGTACAATTACACTTCCGACGCTGTATGAAGAGCTTCCGGCAGCCGAGTCCACCTGCAATGGGAGAGGGGGGGAGGACGGAGGGGGTCATTGCTGGCGCTGGACCGAATCTCACTGGGCCACAGGCCCCCCATGTTATGCCATTGGGTGACGGCCCCCCTATGCTATGCCGCCGGGTGACGGGCCCCTGGTAGTTCCGCCAGTGCTGCAAGGCAATGTAGCCACCATATAGACAGAAAAGCAGAACATAAAAATTTGCTTTACTAAAATTGCAGTAATGACAGCCTGTACAGAAAAAGGGAAGAATGTATTTCTTAACAAGGGTAAGACTTGAAACTGTATATTAAGTTATGGTCTTTGCAGATTAAAAAGTATAAAGGCTTGCAAAGGTCTTAGTCATTAAAAAGAACTTTCTGACACAGTAAAAGGCCATGAGCCTAATGATTTCTGTATAAAAATGTATTTCTATTTTTCTGAAAGAGAGTGAATATTGCTATTGAAAGAGCACACAGATTAACTCTTTTCAGCTCACTGATCAATCAGGATGGCTATTTTTTCATATGCTGAATTAGGAGCAAATGAAGAGGGACTATTAAGGTATTTCTTTCATTTTATATGAAGACTATTTTATATTTCAAGATTTTCTCTCTGAGACTGCCTGGGGTAAAAAAATATTTTCTCCCACTGTGTGCTAAATTGCTAAATCTAAAAAAAACAACAAAAAACATGCTTTTTAACTCTGCCAGGTCAAACATTTTTTTGATACTGTTCTATCTTTTTTAGGCATTAAGGCCATTAATATGTGTACTATGATTTTTTGCTATAGACTGTACACTGAGTGGCCAGATTATTATGATCACCCCATCAGAACTTCGTTGGGCCACGAGATGACTCCACGAGATGACTTTGTTGGGCCGCCTCGTGACTCCATGACATGTTGAAAGGTGATGCAAGGAATCTGACACTGCACTGTTGCCCTTCTGTTGTCTTGTACCAGTCTTGCCACTCTCCGTTCTGCCCTAACATTGACTAGTCGCTGACGGCCACAATTCGCACGTTCAGACCCAGATTTTCGTCTGACAGTCCAGTCTTTAAACACTTTAACAACAGCTGCTCTTGAATATTTAATGAATTCTGCTCTTTTGCTGATACTCGCTCCATGGCTCCGAGCGCCAACAATCATCCCACGTTCAAAGGCTGTTAAATCGCGTTGTTTACCCGTATCTTCAG
The DNA here is from genome assembly GCF_000935625.1 of Nanorana parkeri. Taxonomy (NCBI): domain Eukaryota; kingdom Metazoa; phylum Chordata; class Amphibia; order Anura; family Dicroglossidae; genus Nanorana; species Nanorana parkeri. The sequence continues at coordinate 821,653 of NW_017306642.1, read as the reverse complement.
AAAAAAATCACGTCTACTGTCGTGGTAAACAACCTGCTTCCCTATTTATAATGGTCTGGCCCTCCAGCAACTTCAGCGCGAAAGTATAGCTAATTATAGCTAATTTGCCTACAAACGTCAGGTGGCCATAATAATCTGGCCACTCAGTGTATATTTTTTTAATGCCTTGTCATTTACATGGAATGTAGAAGGAAATGGCCAAAAATATTTTAAATCATGCTAGAAAATTGGGAGTGGGCATTTGGGGTTGATTTATTAAAGGCAAAGTTCACTTTACAAGAATGTTTTCAATTTATAAGGGAATTTTCCCTTAGCTTAGTGAATGGGATGAAGCTCTGCTTACTCTCATGATCAAATAATAAGCAAAAATACTGTTTTTTATATTTTTTTTGAACAGGGTAGGGTTTTCTTTGCAAAGTGAATTTTTACTAGGCTAGTGTAAGTGTAAATTCTCCTGCATAGTGAACAGCCTATTTGCCTTTAGTAAATCAACCCCTACTCACTTTGACAAAGCTTTTATCTGCTTTTTTCTCTAAAACGATGGCACCATCTTTGTTCAGGCATCATGCTGACTCAGATATGATACAGTCATGTGAAAACTAGAACCAATGCAATTCTGAGGAAATTCCTCCTCTTGACAGCAGCAGACTGATCACATCATCTAAGTCTAGGCACTTGTCTGGCACAGAAGGACTGCTTTTTAATGATAAAATGTAAATCTGGTTTGAAATGAATTCTGTTGCTTTATTTTTGGCATGTCAAGAATGTATTCCTAGGGACTTGTATAGTTACGGAAAGCTCTACTTTAAAGAAGAGGGATTTATAAGATTCTTTGCACTTCCTATTCATCCAAAAGGGAAGTTACTATTCTCTTTCATTAGAAATGGGACATTATTAATTCGAATTCAATATCAAGTACACACACCATAGTTGTTTTCAAACTTACTTAGGAGCAATTGACTCTTTGTACTGTATATGATCACAAATTAAAACAAAGTCAGATTTTGTCTAAATTTAATGTAGCGGGATGATGCCCTTGCAATGGATAATCTAATTGTGGTAGAGGGTTTTAATCTCATTTTGGACCCAGAGCATAATTTTTGTGCAGGAAAATTATATTCTAAACAAACTAAAATAAAGGCTTTAGGGAGTGGAGGCTTTTTTACATTTCCTACTTAGAGATTAAGTTAAGTATATTTGATGCATAGCATTTCAGTTTTGACGATGTCAAACACATTTAAATTCAAATGTATAACACTTTTTCTTGTGCAGATTTTGATTTATCTGGGTAGCCTTTTAGATAATGATGGGGCCATGAAAATACACACTGACATTTACCGTATACCTATTACATTTTCAAGTAAGGTATCATTATGGAAGGTATGAAAATCTCCTTTCTATGAAAGGAATAATTGAGGGTCATTCCACCCAATTAAAATTTCAAGAGAACCTATCAGTTTGCCTAAATGGCAAACAAGTATCTTAAATAGGAAAAGTGATGGAATCTAACAAATTAGAACACATATTAACAATGCTTGGCCCAAGTGTGAAAAGTTTAATAGCAACCTAACACATATGTTTTTATAAAGTCTTGAAATGAAAAGGTTTCTAAACCCTCACGGTTTGTTTTTTTTGCATATATCTACTGCTAGCAAGCAAGTGTGAAAAGTTTAATAGCAACCTACCACATATGTTTTTATAAAGTCTTGAAATTAAAGGGTTTCTAAACCCTCACGTTTTTTTTTTTTTGCATATATCTACTGCTAGCAAGCAGTAGATATATGCAAAAAGTAAAAAAATAAAAATACTGTGTGTTCACCCCGCGCTCCCGTCTGAAAATCTGAAAAATCTCAGGCGGCCGCAAAGCATCTTGGGGCGGGCGCATGCGCAGTTCGGATTTCCGGCCGGGAGACGAGGAGAGACACAAGGCAAGTATATGAACCCGCATGCAGACAGAAAACTGTGTAAAGTATTCCCATGCATTACTACATATGTGGGTGGATTCTTGACAGCTATGAGCACCTTCATTGCAAAAACTTGTAGTGCATAGTTTCGGTGCTTCTTTTGCTATTTTATACCTGTGATGACAGCTCCAATACATAAAGTGTTATACTAAGTGACACCATGGAGCCTATGGAAAAAGACACCTTGGCTAAAATGCAAAACAGGTAATATTGCCTGGCTCTGGTAACATGGAACTGATGGGTGGCTCTAGTGGCTTGACATTGAGCCCAGGCTGTCATGGACACAACCGTCAGTAACATGTTGCAAAGAATGGCACTTACATGTCACACAAAAGTGCCATTCTTTGCAGCATTAAGGGTAGCCAATAAGGACCAGAGGAAGGACCCAGTTCCTCAAGTGACCAGCCAGAAGATAGCAAAAATTAAGGTTTGTCTATTATTTTTTAATATTTGCAGGGGTGGGGAGATTACAATAATCTGGAGTTGGGCTTTAAGAGATAATTTTATATAATACAGCACGTTACATGCCTCATTCCACTTTGCAATGACTCACTGAAAAAGCTAGCTTGCTTTCAAGTTGTTAAAATGTATTAGTTTTAAAGCACTTATTAATATCACTTTACTTTTTTTTCACCCAATGGATAAATACCAAGATAAAGCATTATATGTCAATGATTTGCCTCTTCTGCAGTATGCCCTACTGAATTTGTATCCTAACATTATAATTAAATCAGAATCGTTAAGAAGTCTGTGTTCATTTTTTTCCGATGTGTTTGAAAATGGGGCATAGATTTTTCACATGGGACACATTAAGAGAAAGCAATTTAAGCGCTGGAATGCAGACGTCTGCATGTTTTCTCAAATGCATAACATTTAATAAGTAGTGCAGTATGTTAAAATTGCATTATAGCAAGTATGAATTTACTGCTTGTTTAAAGCTAAATTAATATTAATCTGATTTTTTATTCTGATATATGTAGGCTATATCCTAACATAGACCATTATGCAGAGAACAGTTTTCAATAGAAAGAAATGGATCGTTTAAATGCAATGCAGATTAAATTACCCTGTTTCTCTGGCCATATGTACTTATTAGAAGGCTTGGAATTTCTTATATTCCCTATATTCCAGAAATACTATGCATTGGGTTTAGGAGTTCCCCTAATCCATTGTACAATGTCTATGCTTGCCTGAATACAACAATGCAATGCTGATGTTATGAGATGAAGAATAATTTAATTTTGATGGAACTCTCAATTACAACATCTAAAAGCTGAGCTTTAGGCAAAAAAGTTATATATGTTAAATAAATAGACATGAGAGCTGTCTTAAGTGCCAAAGCATTTCTAATTATGCCTAGGCACTTCTGAGATTCACAAATCTTCCAGAATGGTGACACAACATTTTCTTTTAGACTTAAAGAAGGATTCAGGGCACACTTTTTAGTAACCCTTGCAGTGGGGCTACCCCCCCCCCCCCTTCGCCTCAGGGATAAACTGCTAGTTTTCGTCTAGGTTAAAAGAAAAAAAGTTATACTCACCTGAGCCTCAGAGCTGGCAGCAGAGGGGGTGACAGGCAGGAGGGTGGGCTGTGACAGCTGGCCAGTTCCGAGGATTGTGTGAGTATAACTTTTTGTAATCAAGACAAAAATGAGCAGTTAACCCTTGCAGTGCGGGGGTAGTCCCACCGCATGGGTTAATAAACTTTGTGCCTCGAGTTCTGCTTTAAAGAGACCCTGTCACCAATCTAAAAAAAAAATGCAGATAAAAGCACAGAAGAAACAAATATTTTAAATGCAATTTTCCTTTCCAGATTTTTTTTAAAATCTATTTTAAATGTGTTTTTGAACTTGCTGGAAATTGTAACTACCCCAGAAGAGTTGATGCCCTAGCACGGCCCCCTCCCTCCCCCACCCCTCCTTGCACGTCATAGTCCTCTTCTCTTCTAGGAATGCCCATTCACTCTCTTTGCTGGCTCGGCATCTTCACCCCTCACCTCCCTACATAACCTTTTATGTAGTAGCTAGGGCAGGAGTGAAGGGGAATACTATAGAATGCTAAGCTATGTATACACTAAGGCTCCATTCACACATGAACGTTTTTCCCCGTGTATTCAGCCGTACGAATACGCACAGAACCGCTCTCAACATAAAAAACAATGGATTTTAATGTGCATTGTTCAGACTATTGCGGGGACAACGCGGTACTAAACCGTGAGTCCCGCAAAATAGCCATAATAGCTGCAAACTAGCGGAATCCGCGCGGATGTAAAGATTTTAGCATTTTTGTGCAGTGCAGTCTTCCATGCGGAAAACCGTGCAGGAAATGCAAACGCTATATGTGAATGGAGCCTTATCATTATTTCGGCAGGTTCTTTATGAAATAGATGAAATTCACTCAGTTGGTGGTCCTGTCTGTGGCCTCCTGCCAGACATTCTTCTATTGAAAAATTGAAGATGCAGGCACTGTTCAAGCTGAATTTTAAAATACATTAGCCACAGTGGGAGATTCCTCCATCCACAGTGTTTAGCATGGATAGAGGAAACTGTTCTATTTTTTCTGTTCAACACAAAAATTTAATACATTTATCTAACAGTGTATGCTTGAGTGACAGCTCTGCATCTCCTGTGGCTGCTGGCATCACATCTAAGATGGCGGCATCCAGCAGCAGTTTCAGGACTTTTGGATGTTCACACAAGGGGGATTTTTACAGATAAATATAATGCGTAGAAATAATAAATGAAATGCATGCATAATCTTATGGGGAGATTTTTGTTGAAATAAATGCCCAGAGGACAGGGTCTCGTTAAGGAATACAATGGTATCACGACCCCATGCTCAGTCCTCTTACTGGACAGTGGAAGAGCAGCAATACTGTAATAAGTCATCAGCTCACACTGTTCATTCCTCCTGTCAGCGCAGGCGTCAGAGACTGATTAGTTTCTAGTGCTGCTACGCTGATTGCTGCTATGACAGGAGGCTGAGTTTTAGGCTCCATTCACATCTAGCATTTGCATTACAAAAGCATTACAAAAATCTTTACATCTGCACAGATTCCGCTCATTTGCAGAAGGTGCAGAATCTGCCCCTGAAATCGCGCTTTGACTATTTTGCGGGACGCACGGTTTTGTTCCACGTGGTCGCCGCAGCAATCTGAACAATGCACATTAAAATGCATTGTTTTTTATGTTTATGGGGGTTCATCGCGTATTCGTATGGCCGAATGTGCGCGGAAAAGCGCTCATGTGTGAATGGAAACTTAAAGTAGACTAAACCCTCACAAACGAATACTTACCGTAGCATTGTAGGACTCTATAATTAGAGATGGATTGCATTTTTTGTTTAAAAAATACCATTTTTTAATTTCCTTTTTCTGTGTTTTCTCTCTATGTGCATATCCTGTAGGCTGTTTGCCTGAACTCCATGAGGGACTGAACATCGCATTTTTACTGCAGTGACTACAGCAGAATGTGCAAGTGCACTGTGCATTGGTATAGGTGTGCTTGTAGTCCAACTCAGAAGTATGCTGCAAATGGTGATGAAGCTGCTGCTGAATGAGTAAACAGTGTTGATACACTTTGTTGGTACAATTTAATTGAAAGCAGGGTATATAAAAAAACAGGATTAAAGGAGAACTATGGGGTTAGGGCTTTTCCCCATAGTTCTCCTAAGGGTAACGGGAGGACACAAACTAGAGTCCTCCCGTCACCCAAAGCTCAGTATACTGAGCTCGCAGTATACTGAGACGCCGCAGCCGGGACGGATCCAGACATTACTGTCTGGATCCACCCAAATACGTGATTGACAGCTGGCTCTGCCTATCTAGAGGCAAAGCCAGCTGTGCCCGCCCCGTCCGTTCCGCCAGTCAGCGCTGGAGGATCGGACAGGGGAGGGGGGAAATCCCTGCAGGGAGCCGTGAGTGACAGTCACGGCTCTCTGCAAGGACAGGATCGAGAAGTGAGTGAGGGTTTGTTTTTTGTTTGCTCACTTCCGGATCTATTGAGCCGACCTGTGACAGTTTCATTGTCACACGTCGGCTCGAACTATGGGGCTGAGTGATTTTCACTCGCCTCATAGTTCTCCTTTAAACTGTTTGACATTGCAGGGATATGGTTTAATGCTGAACTCTTACTTGACCCTTTGTACCCTTTGTATATTTCTTCCAGATCTGTGCAGTAATTCATTGTGAAACCTTGGTTCTGTGCAGGAACTTCTTGTAATAATGACCAGTCATAGCTGCTCTCTCACCTTGTGCAGGGTGACTGATCTTGTCTCCGCCCCTCCTATAGTTTTCTGCAGGCAGCTCCTAGTGGGTGGGGCCTGCAGGGTCCCTCCCACAGCTTTGCTTTCTGCATAGGTGAGCTTTCAGAAGAAATTGCTCTACAGTGTCCACAGATACAGAAGCTAGTGAGGATCTAAGATAACAATAGAGATGAGTGAACTTGGCTGGGTTCGGTTTGATCCAGGTTTGGGGAAGGCCCAGCGGGAAGTCTGTGAACCCCCTACTGAGCACTGAACCCCATTGAAGTAGAGATGGGCTTAATGTTCTAGTCGAAAGAACTGTTTTGGACTCAAACATTACTAGTTCTTGTGTTCGGCGAACACAAGAACTATCAGGGCATTTGGCGGGCCGTTTGCCCACCGAGCGCCCCACAGTTCAGTGCACCGCACTGTGCATTGTCAGAGCCCTGATCAGGTCAGGTGCAATACTTTGCCCAATCACAGCACAGTGCATTGTGAGAGCCATGATTGGGCAAAGTCATGATGACTTTGCCCAATCGTGGCTCATAGCTACGTCCCAGCCACGCACTATATAATGCTGCTTACACTGCAGCCAGATGTAGTGTGTTGCTGTCAGTGTACTGCAGGTGTTCCTCCTTCTGTGTCACCGGTGTTTCGTTTAATTTTTTTTAACATTATTTGTACTTTTTTTTTTAGCAGCAGGTTCTTTTGCGGTGTCATTGGTGTTCCCCCTTCTGCGTTGCAGGTGTTCCTGTTTTCTTTTTTTTTTCTTTTTTCTTTTTCTCATACTAAGCCATTGTACAACAGTTTATAATGCACCAAGCACCACATTCGATAAAGTATTGCACCCAAGCACCAATTTCCCATCCCACATTCTCTAATAACATTTTATAATAAGCCCCACATCATGTCTGAAAGGCCAACAAGGAGACAGGTGTGTGACAGGTATATATAATTTTAATTTTTAGAGCAGGGTCCAATCCTGCACTCGTCAATAATACAGTAACTCAAGGGTTAAGGTGCCCATACACCTTACGACCATCGCAAGACTTTTGCGCACACCGGCCCGTTCGGCATTTGTCAAACAAGCAGGCCACTAACCTGCCGAGAATCGTACGATTCTCGGCGGGTTTTCAAGCCTGCTTGTTCGACGGAAGACGTGCGACCGTACAGTAGAAACGGTTGCACGCCTTCCATATACTGTACGACTACCGACGATCGCGGGAGCAGTTGTTTACAAGATTAAGGGAAAATCAATTACCGGCAATTTAAATGTAATTTTTTTCTTTATAAATGTCAGTTTTGCTGCAGCAGGTTCTATACATTGTACAGATGTGCAACTTTACAGGCAGTTTAAGGGGACCCCCAAGCACGATATTTAAAGGAATTTTTCATTTTTATTGTTTCACTTTAAGCAATGTTAAAATCACTGCTCCTTTAAAAACTGTATTTTTTAAAAGTGTTTTTTTGCATTGATACATTGTCCCCCAGGGCAGTACCCGAATCCACATACCCTTCTTATGGCCAATAACTTGCATATAAGCCTTCAGAATGGGGACATTCGATTTTCTGAGTTCTGGTCCCATTAGACTTTCATTGAGTTCTAAGTTCTTGTAAGAACTTTTTCCCTGTTCTAAAGTTCTTGTTAGAACTGAATTCAGATGTGTTCAGCCCATCACTAGATCAGTGTAAATGCCCTTGTTACATTGGTGGTCAGTGTAAATGCCCTTGTTACATTGGTTGTCAGTGTAAATGCCCTTGTTACATTAGTGGTCAGTGGAAATGCCCCTGTTATCAGTGTGAATAGTTTTGCAGCTAAAAAATTAGAAAGAAAAAAACAACACATTCCCTATGTTTCTTTTCTTATAAAGCAGGCTAGTTTGATCTACTGGCATCTATGAGCTTTCTGTCAGTCTGCTGGAGTACTTTCCCAACACAAGTGTTTATTTTATTTAGCAACTGTTCTGAATGTACTCTACATATCACATGACTGTCATGAAACCCATAACTATGAATGCAAACAGATGTCAAACCTCCAGGGATAAAATAGAATCTCAGATTTCATGCAATTTCGAGAAGTAATTTATTTAGTTATATAATGTACTGTCAGACCAATAACGTATACATTTTCATCCTTCAGTTTAAACCCCAGGGCTTTCCCTGTGACAGGCATGCTGCGTAACCATTTTCACCTTAGCTCAGAATATTATATAATAGTTAAATGAATTATAAAACAGAGATATATGTAGACTGAGCCTACAGATACAAAAAAACAGATATCAATGTCAATTTTATTTTAGTTTTCTATTTATTTATTTTTTGTTTATAAGGTTGTAAACTTTTGTTTTATATCTTTTTTTATACTATGCACAGTAACGACAATAGTTTTCCATATAATTATTTAATGCACAACCAAGGATTCTTAAAGACTATGGGTTAACTAAAGAGACAGCAAAGCAGTCTCCAAGCACTATTTGCTTTGAACCTTAATTTTTATGATTGACACCTCAAACCAAAAGAGATGGGTGCTGCTATATGTGGGTAGGACCATACGTCCGCTGCGGGCGAGAATAGGTGATCACAGAAGACTCATAGAAAGGGGCGACATAGAACATAGCGTCCCGAGACACTTCACTAAGAACCATTTTAAAAGAATCCAGGACCTTAGGGTATTTGCCATCGAGCAGATACCCACACATCTATCGCCATCCGAAAGATTCCATCGCCTGTGCCACAGAGAGACTTTCTGGATCTACAAATTGAATTCCCTGACACCTGTAGGGCTGAATGAGGAACTAGATATTCATACTATATTGTAGACCTACACCACAACACAACAGTCCTCTAACATTTTCCCGTTCCCTCCCCCCCCCTCCTCCGAGATGGGTTTCTTACCCTGCTTTTCGATTTCCAGTCCCATGGTTATGGCTATTAAGTAAAAATGCTTACACACGCAGGCGCCTCTCTCACATTTACCCTGTGGGCATGTCCCCCAATGCCCCACAGTGGGTGTCACATTCACCCTACGTTTATAGAAAGTCCAGCAAATAAAGGGATTCTCCAATATACATCTACAGGATAAAACCGTCTTCACAAATAGCACCCATTATGAATTTTAAAGTCTATTGTTGTCCCAGTGGTAGTTTTTCAACATTTTTATCTTTTATAAATCATTTTTTAAGAAACATCTCTTGTGTTGCATGCATATGACGGTGCATACATGCGTATACTCACATGCAGAAGATCCCTACAAGTTCCCCATGGTTATATATGGTTATGCATACGTGTATGTTTGAGCATACAGACATCACCCATGAGTGAACACACATGCACTCACATTTGGGTGTTATTCACCCAAAGCCAGCCCCCCCTCTTGCTCTTTGCTTTTAATACTAATAATACAAATTTTTTATTTTGTTATTTTCCCACAAACATGTTTTAAAAAAACACACATAAGAGCAATTTTTTATTGGAGAATAGATTCAAATAATGATGGATAGTGATCTCCATAACAACGCACACAAATACAGATCAAACGACAACCCCGGATAAATAAGAAGGGTTAACAAAGGACACACATTCACATCGGCTCGAGCATCGACAGGTCGCACTCAAGGCGGACCTAGTCCACTAATCCACTCCCCTCATGCGAGCTGCAGCCTATCACCGGGCTCAAACCAATTACACTCCTCCCCCCTGTCATATTTAAAATCCGATAGAATTCCCACGATCTCCAGTAGTTTTGAGGCTTGAAAAAGAGGTTAACCCTCGAAACGCGTAGCCAGCCACTGGAGACACCCGACAGTCACAGACTTTGCGATCCACCCCGTCACACGGCGCACGGCGTTCCCCAGCCGGGTATAGCTCCTCCCACTCTTTCTCCGTTCCTGACCGACGCGGCTCGGCCCGGCCAGCCGAGAACGCGGGCGGCCATACTGACACGCACCCCCAACAGACCAACCTCTCATACCACCGGGTCTCGGCGACCCAGGATCTGTCTAATGAGGGCGCCGCACAGACCGCAGAGAAGCTTTCAACTGTAAGTCAGCTTGCTTTAACAGTACGGCATACACCCAGTTCTTACACACCAAGATCCACCATCTTCCCCCATCGCATAGATCTACTAGATCCACTCCGTTCACGTCACTCCTGGTAGTTGTGCTCCTGTCCTTTGAGTTTTTACCTCAAACTAAGCCATCTGACAATGTATAAATCACTGCTGTGATGACTTATAGAGCTTTGTAAGCAACAGCATAGTTGTGAAACGTAGAGGAAGGAAGGGGAAAGATTTTATGGAAAAACAAATCTAAAAAAAATTGTCAGTCAATGGTGAACACTGAAAAAATTAATCAAAATATATTGTCACTGAAAACTCACTGTATGTTCCCCTTACAGAGGAATTTTACCCATATCTTCAAAATAACAACAAATTCATGTTTAGTAATGACAATCCACAAACAGATACTTCTACATAATTGCTGGCTTTTTATTCTTTGCATACCTTATTTCTCTTTTCCTCCCCAGTCTTCACACAGTGGCCATTTTTACTAAGGGCAGATTAATGTATCTCCCTTGACTTCCTGGAACTCTGGCATATGTGACTAGGACATGTGACCATGCACAACCCATCAGGGCAGGGAATGCCTTTCACTGAGATCTCATGAGTTTACAGATAAGATTTCCTGGCAATGCTCTGCTGATGCAACCTTCCCAGGATGCAATGCTTACATCACCAATGCCCAAGAGGAACAGGAAGTGGAAAAAAAGTAAGTAACATAAAAATATGTTTGTTTAGCTAATAATTGTAAGATGGTTTCATTTCGGCATGCAGAGCTGTATGCTGATGTATCTGTAAATAATAAGTCAAGGCAACTGAACTTGCTGTATTTTTTTTGAAGGTGTTTCACTGTGTCACTGTGTCACCCAACCAGCTTTCCCAATTCAGAAATTTTACTTGTAGAAAAAATTATCTGGGAATAAATATGGTGAATGTCGCTCCAATCCACATAATCTGTTAGTCACAACCAGGTGTTGATTTCATTTGCATAATTTGAGTCTAGGAGGTGTGATTAACCTGGCCAGAGAGAGTTGCTGCCCTTGCACTCCACCGCTGTGCATTGTTTCAGAAAAACTGTCACAAGATGCTAAAAAAAGTATTGGTAATTGGTATCGGCGGGAAAGGAATTGAGGAAAAGTATCGGTACTTGTACTTGGTCTGGAAAAAAGGCATTGGTGCATACCTAATAATAATCATTATTTTCTATTATTTTCAATAATTGGCAAATAATGCTTGCAATCCCTTCATACTGAATAACCATCAGCCAGCTTTCTATGCAAAACTGCAAGTGGAACTGCAACTGGAATACTAAGCTTTCCCAGGATCCCAGGATGACTGAGTGATGGTGAACACAATGGGGGGAATTTATCAAAACTGGAGCAGATAAAATCTGGAGCAGTTTCGTAAAGTAACCAATCAGCTTCTCTCAGTGTGTTCAGTTGAGCTTTGAAAATGAACTGCTCCAGATTATGTCTGCTCCAGTTTCAATAAATTCCCCTCAATGAATCTGTATTCCAATCAGGCTAAGTGATGTCACCCTTGCCTTGGTAAAGCAGCCAGAAGCTGGGGTATTAGGTAAGAAACTTTTTACATTTTTATATATTTTTTTCATTTAACTGTGCATCTATTTTCAGAAGCTGGAGGCTGCAAAATAAGCAGACTTTGCATTTAAAAGAAGGTTCACTTAAAGCCCATTTGCCGGATAAACTAAACCCCCACTTACTGATTAACACACACCAAAAAAAAACTATCTACAGGCCCATTTGACTTACTGCAAATCACAGCCACCTGATCCTCCCATAATGAGTCTTACCTCTCCTTTTGTTTACCTCTGACGGGGGTCCTTCTTCAAGTGTTCACATCACTGCCTGCGTGACGCAGACACATCCTATTGCCTGTCTAGTGTTGGGGTCCTCTCAGCATCCAGAAGAGGAGTGCGGTCATCACCAGGAGACGATAGGGATTGGGACTAAAGCAGGGAATACACTGGTGGATTTTTGTATGAAAAATCTCGTCGGAACGTTCGACCTGACAAATGTCGTTCAAAGTTTTGTTTGATTTTCGTTTTGATTTAACATTAGATTTTGGAATCAATTCAAATTCCCAAATTGTTTGATTGAGACAAATTTTCCAACTCTTTCAACTTTTTTCATGAATGTGTGGTCACAATTGATCATTGATTTGACCTCATCAACTATTAGAAAAGTGAAACGAACGTTCCGAAATCGATTTCATGTGTTTGAAATTTGTTCAGTATATACTCTATTTTTAAGAAATGGAGCATTAACAGATATAATAGAATTCACTAGAATATCAAAGGAGGATTAATAAACATGTGAAATTACAATCCATGGAAACGGCTCTGCGACATTAAACTGTAATGAACCTTTCTGCCTTAAAAGTATAACATTCTTTAAAAGTTAAAACTAGGGATGCACCGATACCGATACAAGCATCGGTATCGGCCGCGATACCGAGTATTTGCATGAGTACTCGTACTCGTGCAAATACTCCAATACATAAAACGAGTACCTGTGCCGCGTCCGCCATCTTCAGGGACCCGAATCC
>NW_017306642.1:774598-806389 GCF_000935625.1 Nanorana parkeri | reverse complement strand
ATCGCTGGTATGTGAACTTAATGCCTTGATTTTTTTTTTATGAGCTAGAAATGGGGGGAATTTTAATCTTTTAGGCTCCATTCACATATAGGGTTTGTGTTTCCCACGTGGTCTTCCGCACGGGACGCAAACGTTATATGTGAAACAAATGCATGATTCCGCTCCTTTGTGGCCATTATATAGTTACGAACGCACGGAATCTGCCGGATTAATGCACTTGCAGTATTTTGGGGGCTACGTGGTTTCCGCAATAGTCTGAAGAATGCACATTAAAGTGCATTTTTTTTTCTGCTAAGTGTGGCTCCGCACAGCTGACTTTTCACGGACAGCCGCCCGTGCATAGTCACATCTCCATGTCTTTTTTTAATATTATAAATGTTATAATATTTAAAAAAAGACATTGAATAATTAAATTAATATTTATCATGCCATTGCTAACTAAGGCTTGTATCCCCCTGGTGGGGAAAATAGATGATGTCCAGATTCCAGAACAGTGTATTATTGTATATTGTGGAACAGCTGTATCCAATTCTGCATACCTGGCTTTATATTATAAAGTTCTTATAATATAAAGCCAGGTATGCAGAATTGGTAATAGCTGTGCCACACTACAGAGTGTTCATGTTCTTCATAATATTAAGAAACTGACCTAAAATAATGATTTTGTATTGCTTTAGAAAAAATGTGACCTGTCCCTTTAAGAAAAAGTATCGGTAATTGGTATCGGCGAGTACTTGAAAAAAAGTATCGGTACTCGTACTCGGCCTTAAAAAAGTGGTATCGGTGCATCCCTAGTTAAAACTATATTGAAGTCATTTTAAAAACAAACATGAGACATCCAATGGAGATTTGTCATGTCATTTGACATTTAAACCAAGAAGCATTTTCAATGTTGATTATCTGTTGATGATCAGTTTCACGCTACTTTTTGTTAGGCTCCAGTGTTCCAGGATATGCAACAAATGGCCACATTTAGATGTCTATAAGTGATTCTTTTTTCATGCAGCGTGGGAGTTTGGACAGCAGCCATCATAGTTTATAGATTAGCTAATAGTTTTCTGGCTAAAATGAGCAGTTACAGTAAGAGGGACTTCCAGTAACTAGTACAAAACATATTTATACTGTTTATGTTTGACGGACCAGAAACACTTTTTTGTACCCTGCATTACTTTTTTTTTAATGATGGTATATATGAAATCTAGAGTTTTATCAGCAAAACAACATTTTAGCAGAAGTTACGCTTCCAATAATCTGATAAATTAGTATTTTGCAAACTCCTTACTTTGTATTTATGTTTTAGGGATATTTTTTTTGGTTTCAATATTTAGTAATATGCTTGTGAGACGTTTATTAGACATAATAACATCTACCCTTTGTTTGACCTGGGGGAAAGAGATCGATTGTTTCTTCCAACTAGAGGCAACAGCTTATTTGACCACTAGCAAAATATAATGCAATAAAGAATGTTGAAACTTATCGGGGCCAGAAGCGGAGTCATGTAAAAAGGGCTATCCACAGGGTTTATGGACAGGTTTTTGGAACAGCGTTCTCAACATCTGAAAAACTTTAGCCCCAAAAGAGGATGCGAAAGGGCAGGTCCACCAAATATGTAACATAAGGGACCATTTTTTTTAACCTTTAATGTTTCATATACAGCATATATAGTGATAAAAGGAGTGTAATCAAAATTAAAAAAGGCTCTGGGTTAATGTACAAGCATGAAAAATTATGCTTATAATGACAAAAAAACTTCAGCCAAAACATTTTTTTGTTTTGGATAAAATAAGGAACCTCTGCCTCATGTCCCCCTATTGGGCAAATTCACTTCCTGTCCCTGTAACTGGGTGTCAAAGGGATAGGCATGGAGGGCAAATCTCTCCAATGGATAAATAGACAGCAAGAAATAGTTTGGTTGCAGTACAAGTGGGGAAGTTCAGAAACTCTATGAAATGAAGAGGTGGGTCTCATTAATAGCAATCAAGCTGAACATGGAGGTGCATGGAGGTGAGGTGACACATCAGCTTGTTGTCCCAAGGGAGAAGACACATCCCAGAATAACAACACTGCCTCTGCAGGGACACATGCATGTTTTGCCACGTTTGCCATACACCAGTCCATTCATTTCAATGGGCTTCTCCACGCACAACAAACGCGGCAAAAAGCTCATGCAGCAGTTTGAGCTGGAAGCTTTACAACAATGCATTTTTGAACATTTGGCATGCGTCAATGTGCAGGCAAAGACTCACGTTTTACCTGTTGCATTTGGGGTGTGATTAAAAGGTAATGGCACCACAATTGTGTCACACATTTTTTCCGCATTGCATGAACCATGGCATGTGTGAACGGGGACTAAGCTACATTCAAACAGTGCCTTTTTGGACTCCCGTGGGAAGAACCTACAGATTCCTGC
Source organism: Nanorana parkeri (assembly GCF_000935625.1). NCBI lineage: Eukaryota > Metazoa > Chordata > Amphibia > Anura > Dicroglossidae > Nanorana > Nanorana parkeri. The sequence goes on along the minus strand of NW_017306642.1, from coordinate 803,979 downwards.
GGCAGGAATCCCAGGTATCCCCGTACATATGTGGCCACTGTATCCATTGAAGTACATGAAAGAGTAACAGCATCCGCATCTGTCAGCGGCAGACTCACCAACCCCCAAACAGTAAGAATATTTCAGTCCTGGAGTTTGTACAAACACCATTGAAAAAAAGTAAAATGGGAACATGTAACAAATGTAAAGTAGGGACTCTGATGTCTCTAACATGTGGTCGGGACTGTGTGTTAGCCTACGTGCCCAAACCTAGACAGCTACATTTTGAGGGGGGATTTTGGTGTGGGGTTGTTTTTCAGGGGTTGGGCTTGGCCCCTTAGTTCCAGTGAAAGGAACTCTTAAGGCATCAGCATACCAAGAGATTTTCCACAATTTCATGCTCCCAACTTTGTGGGAACAGTTTAGGGATAGCCCCTTCCTGTTCCAACATGACTGCGCACCAGTGCACAAAGCAAGGTCCATAAAGACATGGATGAGCAAGTTTGGGGTGGAGGAACTTGACTCGCCTGCACAAAGTCCTGACCTCAACCTGATAGAACACCTTTGGGATGAATTCCAGTGGAGACTGCGAGCCAGGCCTTCTCGTCCAACATTAGTACCAGACCTCACAAATGCGCTTCTGGAAGAATGGTCAGACATTCCCATAGACGCACCCCTAAACCTTATGGACAGCCTTCCCAGAAAAGTTGAAGCTGTTATAGGGGCACAGGGTGGGCAACTCAATATTGAACCCTACGGACTAAGACCGGGATGCCATTAAAGTTCATGTGCATGTAAAGGCAGGCGTCCCAATACTTTTGGAAATATAGTGTATATTGCTATGATGGTAATCGTGTGTTAATGAAGATATCAATGTATTTTGATCTTAATGGATTATTTTTATTGTAAAGGAATGTACACTAGAGAGTGGATGAGCTCAGCCAGCGTGCACCTGTTTTTCTTCTCTGCTGCATGGCTATGAAGGAGCAGTGTTGCAACATGTTTAATTTGTTTGTTTGTGCTTGAGATGTGCTTTAAGCCCTGTGCATAAAATGTGAGCTGGGTGCCAGCTTCTGCTCTTTGCAAATGACCATTAATGCTAATAAATAATAAAAAATATATGGCGTTCCTGTTTAGCCACAATGACCTTCACTCCAAACAAAATAAGGAATGTGCAACAACATTTTCTGGAACATCTAGCATGACCTAATGACACTGATGCAGACATTTAGATAACTTTAATCAAAGATGTGCTATAAATCCTCACCTACAACATGCAACTGGTCATAAAACATGTAATTACAATAATGCTAAGGGAAATAACTTTGAGTACTAATCCAGCGGTTTAACCTTTATAGAATAGTCATACAGGGAGTATAAACATAAATGTCACAGTAAAAACTTTACAGATCTACAAGATTACTACTCAGTTTATATAACTGAGGTATTGCTAAATAAATAATTTGTTAGAATGATTAATAGACTTTTTGTGGAACTTCGTAGTTCAAGGTTATTAGCTTTATAAAGACATTCTCTGCAGTTAAGAAAACCTGTCAAGGTCTGCAATGTTCCTTGAAGGAGAACTGGACTTTTTGAAAGCTATTGTAACATATTCAGAGGCATCTACCAAAATGCTATGTGAAACCTAAAAACCTAAAGCATAAGATACTCACCTTAGACCCAGCTTTTGGTCTGCTTGCCTAGGCCCCAGTGATGTCACAGAGCATCAGCGTGGGATCCTGAGAAGGGTGAGGATCCCAAATCTCGCTAGAATATGCTCCTGCATAGCAGTTGTCACAGGCCTGTAACAGTGTAAGCACTCTTTCTTTCTTGTTCATTGAGGGAGACAGAATTTGGATACAATTGGGGTTTTGTATCTAAACTAATGCCACATACAAGAGTATTTGAAAGCTGGCAAACAAAAAAACACTGATTGTATAATCCTTCCCACTCATAGCCTCAGTTTTTGCTAGTGTCCAGGAAGAATTGACTTTTTTCCTATACTGAGAAAAGTTTGACCATTTTTGCTATTTTTCAAGATTATTTTCTTTTTCTTAAATCAAGACTTTGGATCCTGTTAGACTGAATGATTGCAGGGCCTGCCCTTTGGGCACTGGGTTCTGCATTGTGGCACTTTCCAGACCTTAGTGTACTGTGTTAGTTAGCTGTGTAACACATTTCAGGCCCAGAGCCGTGGCACAGCTTCTAGCATGACCCAGTCTCTTGTATTCGCACTAAGTTGCCCCTGTTTGAGGAACAACATGTCACATCCCAAACATTCATAAAGCAGTCCCATTGTATCGGGTCCCTCTCAAGGACCTGACACCAACAGCCTGGAATGTTGTACCCTGCTTTAGTCTTTACATTTTTCAGAGCGGGAAGCTACTAGGGAGTAGCTCCGTCAGGTGTAACCCCTTCTTCAGTTTTAACCCAGGAGAATTTCACCACAGTTATGCAGGATTTCATGGAACAAATTGCAGTTGTGATTGCTGACTCTGGCCACAGAGGTCACAGGAGTAGCTCAATGCTTTCCCCTACAGAATCATTGGCTGGCCTCCTGATATACTGTTTGCTTCTTACAAATATTTTGCAGTCCGATACACATTTGAGGAGTCCTTTATTAAGAAGTGGACATTTCCCACTGCTGATCTGGTCCCATCTTATTAAAGCACTGATGATTCCTATAGAGCAGGGGTAGCCAAACTCTGGCCCTCCAGCTGTGGTGGAACTACAAATCCCACGAGGCATTGCAAGATTCTCACAGCCACAAACATGGCTCCCGGAGAGAGATGCATCATGGGATTTGTAGTTTCACCACAGCTGGAGGGCCGGAGTTTGGCTACCCCTGCTATAGAGGATGCACCAGTATTCAAGAAAGTCATAAATAAAGATTTAGAGACATTTTCCAAAACATTGTCTTCTCTGGTAAGCCCTGTCTTGCAACCTGCCATGATAGTGGTGTTTTATCAAGTCAAACCTTAGGGGAATTGGCTAAACTCTTGATATCCAGTTTCTTTCCACACTGATCCTCTTTTTGTGGAGTGCATAGGGCTCGTGCCGGCAACCCTGCACCACTTTGTAGGTGGATTAGTGGATAACTCCTGTCTTATTTCCCATATGAGTCTCCTGTCACTGAACATGCAGAGAACTCTTTGGTTGAAATGTTGGGCTGTGGCATGTAAGAAAAAGTTTCACTACAGCCAGGTTTTGTAAAGAGCGTAGATAGAGGAATCTATTGTGCCGACCATTGTATTCTGACAGCCATCACCCACACTTTTTAGAATACCAAAACAGTGACTGCAGCTGTTTGGCTGACAATTCTCCACCCAACATTTGCCTTTTGTAAAGCCAGGTGGTGACAGCAGGGCCACCCATGGATCAAATTCTGATAGATTCAGCAGAAATGGCCAAAATGTGATCTGGGTATGGCCAGTTAAACTCTGCACTTTTAATCTCCCAATAGCCTGTGTCACCTCCTTAACCCACTGAAGTATTCACATTGCCCTCAGATCAGGTATAATAAGACATGGTCAATGTCCATAAATGCTTTTCTGTGTAGAAAGTTTAAGTGTAAATTTCACAATGATTTCAATGTGATTTAAGTTTCCACAAGAACACTTTCCCACACAGAGGATCTATGATTCTACCTCTTCACCTCAAAAATGAACCAGATGGGAACAAAATCAACAATGCCATTCTTCCCCCGTGTTGGAGGGACCATGGAGCCTGACTACATGGTCCATGCTCATCCACCACTACTGAAGCGAGACCAAGGATATGATCTTTGTCCCTCTAGATCTCCATGGTCTCTAGATCTCTAGATTCTACACCACACACACTGATGTGCTCTCTTTTGAGTGAAAAGATCCATCAATAACAGAGAGGACAGAAAGGAAAATGAGTGAGTTACTTACCTCCAAACCTAAAGGTACTAGGTTATTGTTTCCAGTTGCTTGACAGAGTGCCAGAGGCATGAAGGAAAGGTAAATATCTGCTTCTGGCAGGGGCCTTAAATTGACCTTGTCACCACAGGGTCTTTTTTAACAGAAGACAGGGCTTTAACCGTCTCCGTTAGAATATACGGCCGGCCGGGAGTTCCCATCATCTGAGCGGGCGTAATAATTTAGGCGGGAAACTGCCTAAATGTAAAAACAGGCAGCGATGCCTGTTAACATATAAGCGATCCGCCGGCTATAGAGCAAGCTCGGGACCAACATAGTGGCTCTTTAAAAGGGGATCAGAGGGAGATCAGTGCACGAACTCCCTCCGGTCCCCCCTCCGCTGTCAGAATGCGGAAGTTATGTATTGTATATTACATCACTTCCCGCATTCTTGTGTCACTCTCCTGCTTCAGACGCTGGAGAGAAGCTGATGAAGCAGATCTCAGCTTAATCAGCATCTTTGGGGGGTCCTAGGTGACATTAGGGGTCTTGGAGACCCTTGATGTCTCCATAAAGAGGACCTTTCACATCTCTTTGCTATCACATAGGGGGGTTTTCTTAGCCCCCTATGTGATAGCAATAAAGTTAAGTGAAGAAAACAAAAAAATAGGATACAAAAATTAAAGTTGCGGAAAAAAAAATATTTAAAGTTACACATGAAAAAGAATTAAAAAAACACATTTTTTTTGGTAAAAGTCCCCACCCATACACACATGCAAACATGCGTTGGGTACGCATATGTGCAAAAACGATGATTGCGCCCATTTCGCCGCACATGTTACATATCGCAGCGAACATCGCAGTGATAGCAATAATTCTAGGGCCATTAATCACATGCATTGGGTGCGCATATTGGCGAAAACGATGATAGCGCCCATTAGGCCGCACATGCTACATATCGCAGCGAACATCGCAGTGAGAGCAATAATTCTAGGGCCATTAATCACTGATAACACTAAACTAATGAGTGGTAAAAGCTTTTAAAGTGTCGCCTATGGTCAATTTTGGGTATGGTCGTTTTTTGCGATTTTGCAGGTGCACACAATTTTAAAGCTTGACATGTTTGGTGTCTATTTACCCAACCAAAAAATTGTGTAATAATAATTGTTTTCTAACATAATGTAAAAAAAATAACTTTTTTTTCAAAATCTTCAGTAATTTTTCCTTAATATAGTAAAAAATGAAAACCGCAATGGTGATTAAATACCACCAAAAGAAAGCTCTATCTGTTCTAAAAAAATTGTATTAAAATTCATTTCAGTACAGCGTTGCATGACGAAATAAATGTCAGTCAAATTACTGCACCGCTAAATACTGAAAAATGGCCTGACCAGGAAGGTCAGCAAGTGGTTAAACAAAGATTGTGTATACTTACCTTTTCAGTGGTCCAAATCTTCAAACTGCAGGTATTTGAAACTGGTCCCCTCAGTGCATGTTGTGGTTGCATCTGCGGGTTTGTTTGTCCTGTAGTGAAGTATGAGCTTGTGAGAGGAAATATCGTATGCAGCAGGTAGAGCAAATATTCATACACCCCCCATAGAAGACACAAGAGGATACATCTAAGGTGACAACTACCAAATGTGGGATCTCCTCCCCGTCTTCGGGACAGGAAGTAAGGCTACATTTCCCTAGTCAGGATACATAGGGCAACAAAACTCTGTTATAAGATCTATCCTTTTCCTCATTTTGTTGAAAACTGGAAAAACATGTTTGGTTGGCATTCCATTTAAAAGTATTCCTGTTGTGAAGGACACATTTTGAAATGTCACAGTTTTGCATGCACTTTCAGGAGCCTAATCATTACCACAGATCCCCTATAGCATTGTGCAGGAACCCGAAACCCAGGGTGCTTTGTCATGCAAAAACTGACAAGCTATACAGTCATTCATTACCTGTTGTTTTCCACTTCCCACCTCATACAACTTTTTGCATTTTGGTTAGTAAGGACACCTATCACATTAATATGCCAATGCATGGCATGGAAATGGGCCACAGTCAGCAACCATTTCTCTGTATACAATGCTTAAGTCTTCTTTCAAAGAAATTGGGGCTGTGAACACTGCACTACCTGGGCATATAGGATTGGTTAAAGAAATCAAAAATGCTCATGCAGCTTAGTCTTTTAGATTTTTTTCAGAAAGTCTGATCTTTTGATCTGGAATTTTTTAGGTGTTTTCCCTTGAAATAACAGGTTGCATATCATTTTCGACATCTGTAGAATGATCATTGGCACTACACAACTGCACTTCCTCTTATTAAAAGCATCAGTTCAATATTATCTATGTGTATTTTAGAATGTTTTTGTAAGAGGTTTTTTCCTACAAAAATGTACAAAGCTTTGACAGAGCAATCAGCCAAAAACTATGTATGGGTAGCATTAGACTACATAAACCATTAAAGGAGGGCAAACCTAAAACACAAAACAATGCAGGCCGTGAAAAGATACTAACATGATCAAGACCTGAAACCTTTTGTAGTTTAGTGAATACAACTAAACAGATCATCAGTTGGGGTTGATAATATTTTTAATAATCAGATAGGAGACGTTTACTTTGAAATCTTCAAACAAATGAATGGTGTTGAGGAAATATCTTTCACACACATAGCCAGCAGTGAACAAATAATGCACTGTATTCAATTGAGAAGAGTGTATTGTGTGTATTGAAAACAATAGCAATCCAAATTCTCAAGATAATTTAGTCCGCATCAAGTTATCTTTGATTATGTGTGGTTTCTAATGCTCAGTAACTAATTATGTTAAAATGAATACATTCATCTACAAATCCACTGATTGTTGAATAATAACTAGCTTCTTTGCTTCAATAGTGGTGAAACAAATTTTTGTCCTGGAACAAGTATGTGTAGCAGGGTAATGCAATTAAAAATGGCCATAGGCATGTTTTTAAAGGTTTGTAATGTAAGTATCCTTAAGAATAATTATGTACTGTAGGGGATGCAGAATGGCACACTCCAAGTTGAGGTCAGATGTTCTCTTTTCCACAGGAAAAGGAATTGTTTGGGGGCAGCAGTCTCTGTGGATACCAAGGAGGCACGGTTATTTTGAGGATGGGTGTATTATATAGCTGTCTATGAGATCTGCCAATTTGTGCCACCATTAAATGGCTGATAAATAACTATTTTATAGACCAAAACAACTCTCGCCATTGAGCAATATCTATTCAAATATCAAATAGCTGCTATTAAAGATGTTATGTTATGCTGGAAATATGCTGTTAGATTTTTTTCGTTTAGCTTTTGGGCAGATTCCTCCATCCACACTAAGCAACATGGATGGAGAAATCTCATGCTGTGCCTATTTTGAAATGCTAGACAATGCCAGAATTCTCCATGTGTGGAACTGACTCTTTGGCCCTTTGTTAAAGGTGAACTATGAGGTCAGTGCTTTTCCCCATAGTTCTCCTAAGGGTAACGGGAGGACACAAACTAGCTCCTCCCGTCACCCAAAGCTCAGTATATAGCAAGCTATTGCTTACTATATACTGAGATGCCGCAGCCGGAACGGATCCCGACAATTATGTCTGGATCCACTCAGCTACATGAGTGACAGCTGCGTCTCCTTATCTGGAGGCAGTGCCAGCTGTACCCTCCCCGTCCGTTCCGCCAGTCAGCGCTGGAGGATCGGACAGGGGAGGGGGGGATCCCTGCAGGGAGCAGTGAGTGACAGTCACGGCTCTCTGCACGGATAGATCGAGAAGTGAGCGAGCGCCGCTATGTGTTCGCTCACTTCACGATCTACTGAGCCGAAATGTGACAGTTTTATTGTCACAGGTCGGCTCAGATTATGAGGCTGAGTGAAAATCACTCGCCTCATAATTCTCCTTTAACATCTTTATTTCTGGATGATTGCTATTCCCCAGTTGACCCCTCTTGGTGGTCCTCACTAAGCCCCACATTTAATAAATGGGTTAAAATCTTATATCAGGATCCTGGTAAAAGAACTAGAATAAATAATTGTTTCTGTCCTCAATTTAAACTACAGCGTGGTACTCGTTAAGGGTGCCCATTGTCCCCATTATTATTTTTGGTCACTATTGAATCATTGGCAGATATAATCATATATTCTTTGGATATCAATAGTTCTGTACAAGGGTTTATAGAAGAAAAAATAGTGCTATACTGTATATGGATAATGTTCTTTTATTTTCAGGTGATACATGCCACTCTTTAGAAAAGATTATTACTATTATGATTACAATTTCTATCTTTTTTGGGGGATTGCTAATTGGAGCAAATCTGAACTGTTACCCATTGATGAATTTAAATTCTATTTACCCAGCTCAACTACCCCTTCCCGCTGCGGTAACACATACATACAGTGCCACAGAGGTGGGTTATCTTCCATTGCACTGCATATTTACAACATGTTTTTGACCTGAGGGCCCTTTATATTAGCTAACAAGTGCATGTGTGGGAGAGGTGGACCTGCTAGAGGACTTTTTTACTACCCAGGTGGTGCCTCTACTTTCTAAATGTTGAATACATTTTGTAGAAGGAATTACTAGTGATAAATGGATTTAATTCTTTTACACTTATTTGGGGTAGCAATATTTATAAGGAAGTGGAAAATTTGGAGGGGGTTTGCTCCCTTTTATAAGATTTGAGCAAAGGTAATGACTCACTAAAATCATTTAAACAGCTGTTCTCCATACCTAAACAAAGCGTTTTCAGTATTTACAAGTGTGCCATGCAATAGGCTCCCAGGAAAAGGTAACACCTATGAGGTATTATAAGATTAAAAAAATAGAGGAAGGAGCATTGTCTGATCGTACAAAAGGTATTATCTCCTCTGTATACAGCATGTTAATACATAAATATTTGACGCAATATATTCCCAAATGCAGAAAGCAATAGTCTTGAAAGATAGTTAGTGTTGAAGGGCATGGATAGTTAGAAATATTCAGATGATCCCCTTCGTCTTGATATTAGCCTCTAATATGTTTTTAAATTTATTGTCCATAGAACAAATAGAACCCTCTTTTTACTTTATAGAGCAGGCCTTTGGGATAATCCTAAATGTACTAGATGTAGGCCAGTCCTAAATTGGCTGTTCAACATATTAATGCTATTTTTAAAACAATGTTGTATGTAAACCATATATGTACATTTTGGGGCATCTAGAGAGTAGAATGTGGTTCCTTGCTAGAAAATTGAGTACACAAAGATGGATCTCGACAATGGGGAATGGATATCGGCAGTCAATTTGAGCTCATAATTTTTCCACTCAGAAGTAGTTCCACTTCCCCAGTTGATGTTTAATTTATTTTAGATAAAGGTAAATTCAACAGGGGGATCGATTGGCATCTTCAAAGGATAAAAGATTCATGTGAGTGACTCAACCTACCACACTACATTACATTACAACTGAAATTTAACTTTTGAGTGGACTGACCCTTTAATATATCTAGTTATTTAAAGTGACCCTGTCTGTTGCATAAAATAATTCAACTAGAACCTTGCAAAAGAAGAAGCAGACCGCTTACCTTTTTTTATAGGTGGCTAGTAAATTCTTCACTGTGTTGCAGAGCTAGGTACATCACTGCTATCTGGTTCCACCCCATGGCACTTCCTCACTAACGTGCCCCATATATGGATATGCACTAGAGCTGCATTCTGTTATGCTGTTTAGGGCCCATTCACACCAGATGTATTGGGCTGCGCTTGGCAGCTTTGACCAATGCAGTCCCGACACATTAACAAGGCAAATTGCCTTGTGTCCTATAATTTCCCTTCACCACGCTGAGTTGTGGTACGTGTGGTAATGTGTGCTGCTGGTGTATATGGGCGCTAAGAAACATTTTTTATTTTTTCCTTAGGGTGTAAGACCTCCTTTGTATTTTTGTTACTCTCTTGCCCTCACTATACTAACATTGTATGAAAAATCCCTAAAAAGATTTGAAAAAAACACAGCTTGCTTGAGTTATACACTAACTATCTACTTTCTTTGTTCAGTGCAAATCTGTCCGTCTGCTATGACTGATAAAAAGCAATAAACTATTAATGTGGCTTCTTCTTTTATCTCAGCAGTTGTTCTGCAGGGATGCTCTATATACGGTATAATATAGAGATATTCATTAGAGCTAATACTCTGAAATACTACAGCATGGCAAGCGTGTCAAATTAAAATTATTTTAGGTAAATATTACACTAATAACTCAAAACTTTGTATTCACTGAAAATGAATGTTAGCTTTTCCTTAAAGTGACCTGGTGAGGGGATTAACAAGATTACATTGGCAGTAAAGAAAGCAGCATAAAGTAGGGTATACACGATTAGATTTTTTGCACGAACGTTGGTATGAAAAATCCTGTCTGAACTTTTGATACTGGCATCAGAAACTTGCCAATTGTCATTATAAATTTCGTACAATTTTCGTTTTTATTTAACATTCGATTTTGGAATGATTGGAGTTTCCGAACGAAAATCACAATCACTGTTAGAAATTCGTTTGAGCGAGAAAAACTTTACAATATGATCCTTAGAATTTCTTCATCACTGTGGCCTAAATCGATTGTTGATTTTACACCAATAACAATTAGAAAGTCAAGCAAATGTTCCGAATTCAATTTTGTTTGTTCAAAATTCTAACCATGTATACCCCACTTTACTTTGACTTCGCTGGGCAGTGGCAGATTTGCTGAAACCTCACTCTGTAGCAGAGCTCCGGACACCCATCCTATTTGACTTCTTGGGATGGTCAAATAGTGGGTCTCCCCACTGGACACTTTGGTTCCTCCTGCTGACCCCTATTTACACAGTGGTGACATGGAGTCAGTGATAGGATCCATGGCAGTCAGCTGGGACACACCACACACCTGAAAGTACAGAACAGGATTGGTGCCAGAGGCCCTCCTATTGAAGCAAAGTTTCAGCAAAAGGGCCGCTGTACAGGTAAATACAATATGATGCTGCTTTCTTTACAGAATACTGCTACTGTAATTTTTGTTTACCCTTTAAATAAACCTGTTCATTCTATAGAACATTCCAGCTACTACAGTACTGCTAAGGGTAATACACAGGAATAGACCTAGCTTTGTTAGACATTTCCCCAAATCTGTGTGGATATTTGCAGGGCTGGATTTACTCTCTCTGCTGCACCAAGGACAGGTTCCTCAATGTGCCCACCTACCTCTATGGAGAATGGCAGATTTGCAGGCATTGCCGAGATCACTTGTACAATACAAGCTTCCCTGCTGTACATTTAGCTCTGCTTGCCCAAAGCAGGGCTAAATGTAGAAAACAACTACCCGCCCGGTGCCTGGAACTGCATGTCCCGGGCATCGGGAGATAGAAATTCCCCACCCCTGCTGCCCCTCTACTCCCTGATGCCCCAAGACCGGGCCTTGGTTGGCCTTGTGGGAAATCCGGCCCTGGATATGTGACACAAGTAGTATATATGTAAAACATAACCTTATAACTTATACAAACATTAAAATGTTAATGCATTTCAAAAAAAAAATGTAATATTTTAAATCTACAGCTTTTAATTAAAGAAACACGTGGTACTCTTGACATGAAGGCTCCTGTTCAGGCACTATCTGTTATAGGATTACAATACTCTGTCCCTCTCTGCCAATGGTGGTTCAGCTTTATAACCCTGTGTAATAGGATTCTGATGGAGGCTAAAGTGGCCATTTTAACATAAAGTCTGCAGGTATGGCCCACTGTTGTTAGTATAAAGAAGAATCAGAAATAACGCCCTGAAAAATATTGTGCAGACATCGAAAAAATACTTTCTGCAAACAGGCTAAAGATCAGCAGTACTGAGATGCAACAAAGGATGAAAAAGGGGGAAAAAAACAAGTATTATGTTAAAAAATGGCAACTGTTATGATAAACCATGCTTTAGCAATGTAAATGTCTTTCAGTTAAAGTTAACATCTAACTTCTTGCATTGCGTGTAACAGTTAGCTAGAGGGTTAATGTTTCTTTCTCATTTGAAAGCTATACAAATAAATGTTGCCACAGCTTAGTCCTGGCCCTCAGTGTCATTTACCTTCATTCCTATAATTTCCCCACAGAAAAGCTGTAGGCTCAGATCTTAATCAGGTTCCTTAAACTTTGCATGCGCTGCATTGTGTTGAATGCTGAGAAAGTCAAACATGCTTTTCAATATTTTAATGCATATTCACATTTCAGGAAAAGTTGGCAGCTGTCATAATAAATGAGAATGTGTCAGCAGGAAAATTATTTACCATTCACATGGTGATCACTGTATTCTGTCAGGCTGTATTTGAGATGTCAGGCCTATATAAAGAAAGGGAAATGAACTCCTCAGGATAAGAAAGAAAGGCATGTTTTCTATTCTAATCTACTTATTGTCTAGATGCAAAGCAGACAAATAAATATCACCTCTACCATGATTATCTTTCTTTTGTCTCGCTACAATAAATTGTTTAAAGAGGATATCAGATTGGTTCTTATGAACAAGAGAGGAATATCAAGATGAGCAAGGTGACAGAGTTTTTTAAAGCCATTCATTTGTTTTTTTAATTAGTCTTGGTACCAGAGATGAACAGATCTGTCAAAATTCATCCTGCCAGCACAGCAATCTGATTTGTGAGTGAGATATTCACCACTCACTGTAGGGAGTCCTAAGCAATTCACTAGCTTGATATGAAAGCCCATCTGTAATCCAGAGTCCTCAAATTAAGCCTCACTCAGGGACCATTGATTGACAGGGGACACAACATAATTTTGTAACTTAAAGATATCAAAAGCCACTTTTTATTGGTTTTGGATAAAGTGGGGATCGGTTAAAACCCTCTATCACGTTTTTTTAGCTGTCTGTGTGCCATTGGATAGATTTGTATTACTTCCTGGCTCAGAGTGACACAACAAGCAGTGAGAAAAATCTCTTTTCATAAAGGAATTAGACTCATAGGCAGCTGTAAAGCACCCAAACAAGTGCCCTCATTGAAAGATCTCTCATCTATTGCTGTTCCTGTGACAACACAACATTTTGGATTTCCCCTGACCTTCAGTACAGGTGACAATGGTCACCTGTACAAATAAAGAAGGTAACTATTCACTATACCAAGCTGTGTAGCATCCTGTACCTGAAATACTGTCAATTGGAAAGTCAATTCATTTCCATAGTGTTGAGTGCACATACTACGCAACATGATATAGAACCTAAAATAATCTACAATTAAAATGTATTTAAAGCTAAATCTTTTTTCCTTATTATTCAGTATTGGATAGAGTAGGGAATGGTTAAGAACCTTGACAAATTTTTTTTACTGTTTGAGTCTTGTTGGAGGAAAGTTATTTTCAATTTCTGTCCAAGAGGAAATAAGAGAGGATCTTAGGGAGATATCCGCACAGGTTTTCCCCATTGCATGTCCCCTCGCCTGCTGTTTCTATAACAACTTTAGAACTTTTTGCATATCCCATTACTTTCTGTACCAAAGACAATGGTCATCAGGAGCAATAGTGAGGGTAAATCTCCGGGTGGGAACAATGGCAGCAATAACCACCATTTTTCTAAAACCAGAAAAAATCTTGGCTTTACATACACTATAAGATCACCTAAGTGCAGATAGGAAGACATGAAAGAATACATGCAAGTTTTAAGATATCCATAAAATGACAAATTATTTTATAGTACTCTCCCCTATATAAATAAGGCCATAGACATACTTCAAAGATATATGCAGTTCAAGTGAGATTGTAATCTTTACACCACTGCATCCGACGCTTTGCATTGCACTTGGTGATGTCAAGCTTGGATGCAGCTGCTTGGCCATGGAAACCTATTCCATGACGCTCTCTATGCACTGTTGTTGTGCCAATCTCAAGGCCACACGAAGTTTGGAGGTCTGTAGCTATTGACTCTGCAGACAGTTGGCGACTTCTGCACACTGTGCGCTTCAGCATGCTCTGACCCCGCTCTGTCACTTTACCTGGCCTACCATTTCGTGGCTGAGTTGATTTTGTTCCCAGTTGCTTCCACTTTGTTAAATAAGCACTAACAGTTGATCGTGGAATATTTAATAGCAAGGAAATTTCACGGATAGACTTATTGCACAGGTGGCAACTAATCACGGTACCACACTTGAATTCACTGATCTCCTGAGAGCGACCCATTCTTTCACAAATGTTTGTAGCGGTCTGCATGCCTAGGTGCTTTATTTTATACACATGTGGCCATGGAGGTGATTGGAACATCTGAATCCAATGATTTGGAGGGGTGTCCCAATACATTTGGTAATATAGTGTGTGTATTTTGCTCCTGTGCTTTTGCTCCTGCAAGCAATGCTTTAAAGATGCCAAGGTCAGCATTCCTTTACGAAAACAAACACTTCCCTATATGTGAGAGCTCAATAACACTCTCTTTCTTGAAAGCATATCTAAACCCAAGAACAAAAAAGTAATATGTTGCAGCTTACCAGTCCTTAGGTGTGGTGGCTGCATTTGTTACTATTAGTTTTCTGTTTCATTCCTTTTTTATGCTGTTTTTCCTTTATTTTTACCAGGTGATCCTTCCAGTAACATGCTTCATGTTCTATGATGATGATGCACACTCACTATTGTATCTATGGAGGAGCAACATTTCCACCCTTCTCAATAACATAGGAAATAGTAATTCTGGGACAATGTTACCTGCAAACAACAAATAGCATAGCAGAGGCAGAGAGCACAGGAAGTTATCAGCACAGTAGATTCCTTGCAGGATCAATAGTTAATCTTTGCACACATTAAACAGATATAACAAAACACTTTCAGTGATATATTTACCAGACTGCAAGGTAGCGAATAAGAAAAGTTAATTATTAGGGTTTACATACACTTTAATCACTCGGCGGTTACTACAAACACACAGAGCACTCTTTTTGACTCTCATGCCTACAGGTCTGTAAGAAGATTGAATTGATTATGGTAGTCATTGGATCAAGCAGCCAGTACTTGGCCAATTTCATTTATCGTACCTCAAAAGTGACTTTGCTCATTCAAATAACATGTTGTAGACGGAATATCTGTGTAAACTAATATTGGTATAATATTTCTCATTCCTTGCTTGCAAATCTTGTAAAGAAACACTGTCTGATAGCAGCTTGTTGAGGTGTTTGTCAAACAGTCCCTCTGGAATGCCACAGCCTTGTCCATATTTGTTTTTGGTGTTACTATGCTGACCTCTGCCAGGGTAAGGTCATAGGTTAGTTAAGGAGGAATTTGAAAAAGGATGTGGCTACAGCCTATTAGTTTGGTAAAACCTCAAGACTACATGATGAATTCTTAGAATATCTATTATCACCATTTATTATTCAGTTACTCGGCATATCATCTACTCTGCATTTCCCTGTTTACCAAATGCCTCAGGTAGGTGTATAGTGGCTGTAAAGGTCTTCACAATGGTAGTGGTTTCAGTCTCACAGAAATATAATTGAGTAAGATATTGACCACATATAAAGTACATGGTTATATTGAGGGTCCTGGTATATAGGCTACTGCATGCAGCTACTGCATGGAAAATCTGTACAATGACCTTGTTGTTGATGGTAAGAATGATGCCCACCTACCAGCAGCCTAAAGGTATCCACAAATATACAAACCCCTTTCCAATAATTTACTGTGTGTAAGCCTTCCTAGAACATCCTGCAAAACTGGGGAGAAAATCAATGGGCTGGCCCCAGTGCCCTCTTCTTCCCCCATTGTCAAAATCACAAAAGTTCCTTCAAAGCAAGCTTGCTCATTTGTAGTAGAATCTTTCATGAGGAGGTAAGTAATAGATTTTAGAGAGCCCATAGAGAATCACATGCTGGATTCTGTAAGTCTACATGGATTCTCTGAATTAATTGATTAAAAACAATGGGATTTCTGCAGAAATGACTGGTTGCCATTTAACATGTGATCTCCTGTATGCGATTTCCATAACCATATACTCCATTATAGGAAAAGGTAAAGCCATGGTTCTCTGTTTAATAAACTACAAGACTGAAATTATATTTCCTGCAACGCTAGATCGATGGTTTTGTATTGCCCTCCTCTTTTCCCAGTTAGCTAGATTTATTATCACAATATAAAAATCACAGCCACAAAAGTCATACCAAGGCTAGGGATGGAGAGGTGTAAAGAGACAGTTTTCCCATACTATCACTATACCTTGTACCAATGACTAGAAGAAAAGGGTGCACTCTCACCCTATTCTGCTAGTACTTCAGTGTCAGGTGTATGGAGCCAGAGTAGGTGAAATGCAAGCACTGAGTGTACTGTTCCACCAACAAAAATGCACAGACTATATAGGGGTAGCAACAGTGAGGACCCAGCCAGATTGTACTGGAAGGCAGTGTGACAAACTAGAACTTATCATTATTCATGGGAATGTGGTGAAAAATGTCAGTGACGTGTGGGTAGCTGTGTGCTCCCTGTTGGCAATGCAGGAAGCCAACTTGAAAGGCCAATGGCGAACCATATTCCAGCTGTCATTTTTCTGCAGTATGTGAAAAAATAACATGGCTACTGTTTTGCACATGACAAGTTAAACTGTCTGTTTTGCATTACTCACTGCAGGCCATTTCCAGTCAGCTTATTTTTTTGGACTGTCTCCCTGAATGATTCAATAAAATTCTGCAGAATTCAAGGTTGCTACCCAGAGTTGTAGTATTACAATGTGACTTTTCATAAAGATCAGGATTTCTGCCACGTAAACTGAAAAACAATTTCAGGGAATACTGTCATGAAAAAATTACAGAAGTAAAGTACAGTACATACACAAATTCATGTTGGAAATGTAAATGTGGTTTGCCATTCCTCCCCTTGCTCGTAGAAACCATTTTAGTTGCTTTTTTGTTTGAATGCACTTTTTCCAGAAGTCTTATGTGTGCATAGAAAGACCACTTCCTATTTTTAGTTCCTAGTTCCTTTTTCCTTAGACCAGACATAATTGGGGAAATCTTGTAGACAATGCATGGCAAAATTCCAGGGGAAACAGTTCATATATTCATATGTATCATTAACATATTCCTGCCTGGTTTTGACAATTCATTGATAAAGTGAACATAGACAAACAAACAACAAAGTTTTTACACAATAACACAATGATTATTTACGTTGGGTGAATTACATTTACATATACTGTGTATATAAAGGATATTATAGCTTCCCTTTAGTGAATGACTTATTACTGTAAATGGCATTAAATTACAATGGAGACACATTTGGGAAAGCATGGTCATGCCTGCATATCTCACTGCCTGCATATATCTATGGTCCATGCTTCTTCATGGCTCCCACGTGATCTACATTCTATGGGTGCCTTAAAAAACAACTGCACTGACAGAAAAAGACTGGATGCCATTGCTAACCCTTTCTGAATATGCTTGTTGCCTTGCTGTCCTGCCGATAAAATTCTTCCATTTACTCTCAGAATCAATGTCTCACAGGTGTGCAGGTAAGGATTTTTGGGTTTACTGGATGCATGCTTGTTCCAGGTTTGTGACTCAGAAAGTACTGAAGTGATATTGAAGTCAAAAGATTTTTAAGCTATTTCAAATGCTGATTAAATCACTTACAATGAATGCTGCTCCTTGATGTTTAAAGAACTCCAGGAAATCTTTTTTATTAACCCTTAGGCCCCGTTCACACTGAGCGATTTATCGCGCGGTAATTCTCGCGATATCGTGGCTATTTACCGCGCGATATCGCTCTCCAATGCTTGGCAATGGGGCAAAGGGTCCTGCTGTCGCGGGTCGTGCGTCGCTACAGCAGGACCCTTTTTGGAGCGGATTTTGCCGCGATTCTAACTTGCTCAATGCAAGCATTTGCGCGATATCGCGCAAAATGCAAATCGCTCAGTGTGAATGGGGCCTTAGACTGGGGGTCTGGTCCCACCCACTCTCAGTGCAGCTCCCTGCCCTGTCACACCTCCTTCCCTGAGACTGGGCGGTGCTGTAACTCTGTGTAAAGCAGCTACTGTTTCATACTAGTTATGGGAAGTTTCAGATCTTTTACATCAGTTCACTTGCTCAGTCAGCTGACGACAAGCAAGTGTACTGAAGCTCATAATGCTTGGCAATGGGGCAAAGGGTCCTGCTGTCGCGGGTCGTGCGTCGCTATAGCAGGACCCTTTTTGGAGCGGATTTTGCCGCGATTCTAACTTGCTCAATGCAAGCATTTGCGCGATATCGCGCAAAATGCAAATCGCGTGACAATCGCGCGATTTGCGAATCGCGCAGTGTGAATGGGGCCTTACAGTGGGACACTGCCCGTTTGCAGTCAGTGGGACGGGCTTGGGATGATCGTAAGTACGATCTGCCTGTCCAAGATGGGCAGATCATACAAGCTTTTAATTAGCTTACAACAGCCGCAAGACTAAGGTCTTGCGATGGTTGTAAGGTGTATGTGCACATTTAGGTTGCGTAAATAATCACAGTGTATAAATGTGACGAGGCTGAGGAAGATTCCAATGGAGACAGACTGGAGGGAGTGCCCTGACAGCTGAGTATAACTTTGTTATATCTAGACACAACCAAGCACTTGCAGTAGGGGGTAACCCCACTGCAAGCATTAATAAAAAAAATTCCTGGAGTTCTAAGTTTTAGCTTCCTGCAGAATTAGGAGCACTGATATCCTGTTTTAGGGTGGCTCTTTTTCCTTGCAGGGTCCCATGGAGGCACCCTTGTGTTCCAGTAAGCTGTGTGTGTCTCCACATAAGACACAGGCACAGCATGGCAACCACAACCCTAATCCCTACCCTCCTCCCTTCCCCAAGCTATTTCATGGACAGCTGCTGTCCATGCCTTGTGATCTTGTACTGTTGTCCCCACCTGGCAAAGCACTCTCCCCATGTTGAGGGCATCTAGCCTGCTTGGTGCAGGAAGGGGGGGCACACCCTCCCCCCCCCCCCCCTTTCCTGAATGACATTCGGAAAAAAATTTGAATGTATCCAAATTTCGTTATTGCAAAATTTTGATACGTACATATTAGTTATTTCTTTCATTCGGAAATTCAGATGCACCCAAATGTCCAAATTAGCCAATATTCATCCGAATTTCAATTCGGAACAAAACGCATTACACATTTAGTATTCCTAAATAATCTGCGCTCCTATTTCTCACAAACTAACCCTCCACAGCAGCTGTGCAAAAAAGACTAAAAAACCTTTTTGAAATGACACATGTCTATTGCTTATGACTATCTTACAAAAGTATAGAGAGATGAGTTTAGGAGTAGGGAATGTTTTACCTAGAGCTGGTCACACACTACTCGCATGTTGTCTGACTCTTGCTGAATCAGCCGAAATTCAAACGTAGGTGACTTTTTAGCTTGAATGGAGGAATCTGTTAGATTTCTTTTTTAATACAGCCAGCCAGCTGAATGAAAGAAATCTATGTGTGTATGGCCAGCTTTACAGAATGGTCCATATGGGAAGGTTTAGATGTGGGATCTGGGGTCTTCTTGAGATGCTTCATTTATAACCGAGCTTTAATACACATCTAGGAGTGGACATATGAAAGACCTAAACTGGAGGCCAAAACAAACAGTGTTAGGTGAAAATCCTGGCCTGGGGCACTAGAAGATAAAACTGTTGTTGGTCTGCATCCAGTTGGAAACATTTGTCTTGGCCACAATGCTTCACTTCAGTTGTGCTACAGGGCGCAATTAATGTATTGAAATTAGTTAATTCAAGTGTGAAGGTTTTACCGGTATGACAACCATTTTAAGGTTGGCTAAAACCAATATTTTCATTTAGGGTTAGTTCACACCAGATGCAGTTGTGATGCAGTCCGTTCAGTTTGGCAGCTGCATCCAAAATGCATCACAATCCTATCCTATGGGATTTCTGGTGCTCTGCTCACATCAGTGCAGTCCTTTTCGATGCAGTCAGAAAAAATACTGCTTGCCCTATTTTACCTGCATCGGATCACAATGGAGCGCATCAAAAACACATGCAAGCGCACCTGAAATCCCATTTAAGCACAAAAAAAGCAACACAAATAAAACGTATTCAATTGCAGTAACATTGCAGCAAAACAAATCGCACTGCAGCTGTGCAGACGCACACAGTTCTGGTGTGAACTAGCCCTTAAAGACTAATATAAAAATCAGTTTCACTTATGGCAATGTTTATTATATTTGTATGGTACTGCAGGTGGAATGTATATAATTGTTTTTATGAAACAGGTCCACTTCTATATTTTATTAACCTATGTAATTGCTTATGCTTATAAGAAAATATATATACCACTAGGTGGGTCTATACAGTTCTCATGAATTGTGTCACAGCCAATGTTTGTCATTATAAAGGATGTCATACAGTAGCTCAATGGAGCACCAAAATGGTGGCATCCATCACAAAATTCTGGGACGAAATCAGCATGTATGTGAAAGATCGGGATTCTTGAAGCACAAGTAGATATTCTGGATTGCGTGGCAGCACAACAGCTGATCCTGCTTTGTACACAATGATGTCAGAAAGCTGCAACTGGCCCGGCATGGAACTGAAGCGGCTTTGGGGGACCAGTCCCACACAGAGGAGGAGGAACAAGGAATGTATCCCTTTCCCCCTTTAACAAGAGGTTAACCCATGCAGTGCAAGGGGGGGGGGGGGCCCACTGCATGCATATATTGCACAGCAGTCCAAACTGGCACTTTAAAGGAGCTATGTAATTTTTAAAATCTCCCTTGCTTCAGATTCTCAAATTACAATATGACTTTTACTTTGCACACCCTTATTCTAGTGTGTATAGATGGAATTGGTGTTCAAATTTCACTTTGAGGTCATTAGTATACTATTCCTGTCCTATAGTTATTTATTTGGCACAGTTGTTATTAGTTTTGGGTGGGGCAAGGTAGGTTCTCATCTCTTGACCTAGCTAGGTGCATTTCCTCACCCTCAAGTCTGGCCATGAAACTCAAAGGCCTGAGGCCTGCACTCCACACAAAATGCACAGCTCACCCCTGTCATGCATCCTTATAATCCACATCCGGTATATGCATAACCCTCTTGTGGAGCATCTGTACATTTGCATGTGGAATAAAAATTGATTTTCTTTGGAAGAGCAAGGAAGAGCATCGTGTGCTGGTTTTGCAGTTGTTCAGGCCTCATAAATGGAGAATCCCTATAATGGTGGGCAATACCATGAGGCTGCACACTGCTGCACTTTAGTAACTTGCGGCGATGCACGCTATTTGTGTTGGTGCACTGAATGGCACTTCATTGCACAGTAACACACTACCACACACTGTGGTGTACTGCATTGCTAAAATGGTTCATGTGCCTGGTTGTGTGCACACAAAACTTTAATTTCTCCGCTTTTGTTATCCCTGGGCACTTCTTGTCTCAGTACGAGCACGGTGCATATGTTGTGTTCATATGCACTGCTCTCCGTAAAACTACAATTCCCATGACACACTGCAGGAGTTTATCAAAAGTGGAGCAGACAGACTTGCACTTGCCCATGGCAACCAAGCAGCTTCTATCTTTCATTTTCAAAGCTTAAAGGAGAACTATGGGGTCAGTGTTTTTCCTCATAGTTCTCCATAGGGTAACGGGAGGACACAAACTAGCGTCCTCCCGTTACCCTAAGCTCAGTATACCGCGAGCTACAGCTCGCGGTATACTGAGACGCCGCAGCCGGAACGGATCACGACTTAGATGACGGGATCCGCCCAGCTGCGTGAGTGATAGCTGGCTCTGCCTATCTAGAGGCAGAGCCAGCTGTACCCGCCCCCTCCCCCGTCCGTTCCGCCAGTCAGCGCTGGCAGATCGGAGCGGGGAGAGGGGAATCCAGCCCCTCCCCCTGTCACGGCAGAGAGCCGTGACAGGATCGAGAGGCGAGCGAACCCGGTATGTGTTCGCTCACCTCCCGATCTACTGAGCCGACCTGTGACAGTCTCATTGTCACAGGTCGGCTAGAACTATGAGGTGAGTGAAAAGCACTCACCTCATAGTTCTCCTTTAACTGAACAAACTGAAGAGAGAAACTGATTGTTTACTATTCTGTCTGTTTCAGTTTTAATGAATTCCCCCTATTGTGCCTTCCCATGGTACTGTGCATGTGTCACAAATGTATTCATTACTGCCGGTCCCCCCCACTACCATCAGCTGCCAAGGACCAGCAGTACTGGTCCCGCTTTCATTCAGAAGCCTGTGTGGTGCTGTGTGGGTGGTGTCTTCCTGTGCTATATAGCCTATCTCTAGAGTGAGCTGAGGAGGGTGACTACGTTCACGTATATTGGGGCACCATGTAAACAGAGTGTAGCAAATTTAAAGCAGAGAGGTATATAAAGCTAGATTTCGGGAGGTGCAGACAGAGGTTGCTATTATGAGGTACAGCCCTGACAACTGTATTGAATTACATTTTAAATTTTTCTTTATTGTGTTTAGTGCTTCTGGGAAGGCTGTCCACAAGGTTTAGAAGTGTGTCTATAAGAATGTTTGACCATTCCTCCAGAAGCCCATTTGTGAGGTCGGGTACTGATGTTGGACGAGAAGGCCTGGCTCGCAGTCTCCGCTCTAATTTATCCCAAAGGAGTTCTATCAGGTTGAGGTCAGGACTCTGTGCAGGCCAGTCAAGTTCCTCCACCCCAAACTTGCTCATCCATGTCTTTATGGACCTTGCTTTATGCACTGTGCGCAGTCATTTTGGGACAGGAAGGGGCCACCCCCAAACTGTTCCCACAAAGTTGGGAGCATGAAAATTGTCCAAAATGTCTTGGTATGCTGATGCCTTAAGAGTTCCCTTCACTGGAACTAAGGGGCAAAGCCCAACCCCGAAAAACAACCCCACACCATAATCCCCTCTCCACCAAACTGTACACTTGGCACAATGCAGCCAGGCAAGTACCGTTCTCCTGGCAACCGCCAAACCCAGACACGTCCATTGGATTGCCAGACAGAGAAGCGTGATTCGTCTTTCCAGAGAACACGTCTCCACTTCTCTAGAGTCCAGTGGTGGCGTGCTTTACACCACTGCATCCGACGCTTTGCATTGCACTTGGTGATGTAAGGCTTGGATGCAGCTGCTCGGCCATGGAAACCCATTCCATGAAGCTCTCTACGCACTGTTGTTGCGCCAATCTGAAGGCCGCATGAAGTTTGGAGGTCTGTAGCTATAGACTCTGCAGACATTTGGCGACTTCTGCGCACTGTGTGCTTCAGCATGCACTGACCCCGCTCTGTCATTTTACATGGCCTACCACTGAGTTGCTGTTGCTCCCAGTTGCTTCCACTTTGTTATAATACCACTAACAGATGACCGTGGAGTATTTAGTAGCAAGGAAATGTCACAGATGGACTTATTGCACAGGTGACAACCCATCACGGTACCACGCTTGAATT
Source organism: Nanorana parkeri (assembly GCF_000935625.1). Taxonomy (NCBI): domain Eukaryota; kingdom Metazoa; phylum Chordata; class Amphibia; order Anura; family Dicroglossidae; genus Nanorana; species Nanorana parkeri. Next base: position 780,756 of record NW_017306642.1, on the reverse strand, counting down.
TACTGAGCTCCTGAGAGCGACCCATTCTTTCACAAATGTTTGTAGAAGCAGTCTGCATGCCTAGGCGCTTGATTTTGGAGGTGATTGGAATAACTGAATACAATGATTTGGAGGGGTGTCCCAATACTTCTGGCAATATAGTGTATTTTGGTTTGATGCATTTGATAAATTAAGAATTTCATCCAATATCAAAATCATTGCATTTCTTATTTTAATGACTCAGTAACAAGGAAAATAATTAAGGAAACAAACACTTGCAGCTTTAAGCAATCATTTTTTGCATATCATTTCTTTGGGGGTGATCTGTAGTCGGTGTGGCAGGGTGAGCACATTGCCTACATCCCTTGTATGATAAAGTGTCCCTCTTTCTCATTATTATATTATTATTTTCATGAGAAAGTTGTCAGCTATGCTAACAGCAAATTTCACAAATGTGTGTGAATTCAGTAGCCTCCTCTATTTAGAAGCCACTTTGCTATGCTTGCTCTTGGAATTTGAAAAGTAATTTATTCAATTCCCTAAGCTAGCAATGGAAGTTAGGAGCCCATTCCTCCTTGACCTCTATTTCTGTTCTGTCCCCATTTCATCTTCCTCACTCTTGCTGTATTTTCAAGTCTACCCAGTGGCACTGAGGCTACAATTGGAAGGGGGAGGAGGACTAGGAGGAGGAGGGGGTAGCCTTGCCCTGCAGCTGTCTATGCTGGAGCTCAATTATTCCACAGGTGAAGACTGGGGAGGGCACACAGGGGTCCAGGCCAGTATTTGTGTAGTGATCGGAGTGGGAGGAGAAGGAGAGAAGAGAGGGAATCTGGGCTGCAGGGAAGAAATGTGTGGGAGGAGAAGAAGGAGGAGTGAACTTTGAATGCGATTTGAAACCAAGAAACAAGTGCACATGAAAACAGACCAGTCCAGGCTATGCTCGATCCCAGCGTGGACATCGCTCTGCTCAGTGACTTTATATGGAGGACTATGATCGGATTTAAAGGACAACACTGCTAGAGTTCCCGAGCTTTCCCTCATTCCTTCCTCATTCTTATTATACTCCTCTGAGCTGGAGGATTATCGGATGTCTGCTCTCATCGGACCTGCATAACCTTGGAGAGAAGAAGTACAGCACATCATCAGTATTGACTTTCTCATCCATCCAGCTGAATTTACAGGTAATCCAGTGTTCATGATCTTTGATGTAAAGTGTATATAGGTGTTTATAGGACCGTGCACATAGCCCATCTGTGACTGCTGGTGGTGTGCGGTCTGCACGTAGCTGCATCGGTGTGGGGTCTGATTCAGCGCAGAGAGACTTGTGTCCAGGGTTTATGGCAAAATCACATTACTGCTTGTCATTTTATTCTTTATGTACACGACATCCGATCGGGTCTCCGAGATGGCTCTTAAACGGGATCTCCTATATGACAACTAGGATCTCTGATCTGAAACATACTTGGGGTCTCCTATAGGACACCTAGGATCTCTGATCTGAAACATACTTGGGGTCTCCTATACGACACTTAATTGTGATCTTCTATATGATACATGGGATCTCCAGTATGAAACGTACTTAGGATCTTCTATATAACAATTGGGGTCTCCTATATGACACATGGGATCTCTTATATGATACCTGGGATCTCTGATATGAAACATATTTAGGCTCTTCTATATGACACTTGGGGTCTCCAATATGAAACTTACTTAGGCTCTTCTATATAACAATTGGGGTCTCCTATATGACACTTAATTGGGTTCTCATATATGACACTTGGGATCTCTGATATGAACCTTACTTAGGATCTCCTATATGACACTTGTGATTGCAGATATGACACTTGTGAAAACTATGCAAGCCTGACAACCCTGTTAAATTCTTACATCGACATCATCTGCCTTGATTACTGTAATTGTCTTGCACTGAAATGACATTTGGCAATGAAAGCCACACTATAAAAATAGATTTGACATAGGCTTGTTTGTGATCATTGCAGTTACATCAGCTGCATGGAGAATGTAGTATGCTGGGTGAGCTCAGAGTCTGATGTAGTGACTCAGTGACTGGAGTGCTTAGGAAAATCATCAGCCTAATATGTTACAGCTATTAATGGCCATGGTGACTTGATGTGGAAATTGAGTTGTTTGTTTATCTAGATCAGCTTGTACTCCATGTACTGTATTTCTGTGGAATGTTGCCTGAGTAGCCTCCAGTCTCTAGTAGGAGGACAATGTCAGCTGTGGAATGTATTTTGTTCCCTTCTATATTTAGGCAATGTATCAGCGTCACAGTGGTGAGAACTCAGCCTTGGTCACTGGGGACTGAATGACCACTGAAATTCTCAGTGCGTGTGCTTTTCTGATTTCATCGCTTGGCTCTTTTAAGTGGGAGTTTACAATCTCCTAAATTGAAATTGCTTAAAAATGTTTTGATCTATTTAGACCAGCGTTTCTCAACCATTATTCCATGGAACCATTAGGTTCCACCCAGAGGTTGTTAAGGGTTCCTTAAGCTGTGGCTGATTGACCTCCCATCTAATGGTGCCTGGATAGTTCCGTGCCCAGTGCCACTTGGAAGAGCCAGCGGCATGACACCAATGATCTTTTTAGCTGTAATGGAATGATGGCATTGTGACCACCACTGTAAGTGGGACATTTTTCTCATTCTCCCCTGATTGATTTTAGCAAGGGTTCCCTGAGACCCTCAAATCATTTCAAGGGTTCCTCCTGGGTTAAAAAAAAAGGCCAAAGACTGATTTAGACCATAATGAATACCTGAATAAGGAATGTGGACAAAAATGTAAACAGCCTCGTTTTGAACCAGTAATAAAGTGAGCTTTAAATATTTATTGGGCCATGAATTAGAAGCAATCAAAATTCTTTTCTAGGCCACATCAAAGGCTTGGCAAGTGATATTTGCATGGTCATATAGAATATGATACTTATTCTGACAGTGGATGTTTTGACATTTTCAGCTGACATGGTAAACATTTAGCAGTTGATGCAAAAACCGTGTTGGTGACAGTTAAGTAAATTCAGGGATTATTAAAAAATCTGGAGTGCTAGGTTCAAAATGTTTTCCAGTGTGCTGGAAATTTTGCTATTTACCCAGTAAAGCTATCCTCTCCTTCCTTTTAGCTTTTGCATTATACATTAGTCTGCATAGACGGCAACGTGATGTGAATTTATTTGAGTTTTAAAGAAAGTTATGCTGCAAAAGTATCTGGGAGGGGGACAAAATAAACAAGTTTCACCATGTTTAAAGTAGCATCACTATGTATAGATCCATAAAGACCTTTTAGTTAGACTGGGTTAACAGTGTACTGTGGTAATGCATGTTGGTGCACTGAGCTGCAGTGCCATTCATTCCCGATGCACGTCAACGCATCTTGGTAACTGATATGTGTTGCAGTGCACCACAATGCATGGTTATGTGCTGCTGTGCATTGTGCTGTGTTACATAATATAGTACATGCACCATTTTTAGTGCGTCTTGGTCATTAGGCAGCCTATTCAACTGAATCGGCTGCTTTAACGCCATAAGGTGCATCACCAACACACTGCATCAGTGTGAACCCAGCCATATGTCTCATTTAGAATACCATGTTCTAGTTCTGGAGACTTCACAAAACGTTAAGATAGAATGAGCCCTGAGATGGGCAACAGAAATTGTAAGGGGTTTGAAGCATAAAACCTAAGAGGCTGCAGGAACGAAACATGTGCAGTCTTGAGGAAAATGGGGTAAAGGGAGAAAAAATTAGGCAATATGAAGGCAAGATGAAGAACACGGGCACATGACCTCAAGCTAGCGGGAGGAAAGTTCAAAACTAAACTTTTTATAATGTATCATTTTTAAGAGTAGTTGATGCTTGGAACAGACTTAAAAGAGAATTATGGGGCAGCCTTTTTATCCCATAGTTCTCTTAAGGGTCACGGGAGGACATAAACTAGCGTCCTCCCGTGACCCAAAGCTCAGTATATAGCAAGCTATTGCTTACTATATACTGAGCAGCCGGGACAGATCCTGACAATGCTGTTGAGATCCACCCAGCTGTGTGAGTGACAGCTGGCTCTGCCTATCTAGAGGCAGAGCCAGCTGTCCCCTCCCCTGTCCATTTTTTCAGTCAGCGCTGGAGGATCGGAGAGGGGAGGGGGAATACCTGCGGGAGGCGGTGACTGACAGTCACCGCTCTCTGCAGGGAGATGATCGGAAAGTGAGAGAGTGACGTATGCATTCGTTCACTTCCCGTTCTATAGAGCCGAGGTGAGACAGTTTCATTGTCACAGGTCGCCTCGAACTATGAGGTTGGGTGAAAATCACTCGCCTCATAGTTCTCCTTTAAGTAGAGGTGATGAGTCCTTCCACAGTAGGTAATTTTAAAACATGCTTGGGACAAACCTAGATCTATACTCTGATGACAATAAGTCCAGAAAAGGCAGGCTTGATGGGCCATTTGGACTTTTTCTATGTTTCTACCCAGTCTTCTCTGAGACATCACCAATGTGAGCATCACTTAATAGTGTGGGAGACGTGATGGAACCAATAACAGTCAGAGTTGGAGGTACTTTTCAGCATGCTGTAAAATATACACTGGGGGGGTACACAAATTTTATTTTGGAATTCAGGAACCAGTCTGTCCAATCCAGGGGCCAGCACCATTGACTACAATAGAAAACCCAAAACATTAGGCGCCAGCTGTAATTTTTAACATACACATTCTAACTGGCTCCTGGGATATACACAACATAGTACTCGGTTTTTTATTTAACACGCTCACTTTAAGTCATGGTGGCCTTTAAAGTAAGCCTGTATAAAAAGAAAAAAGCGGGGGGGACTGCAATTGCTGACCTAATTCCAAAATTTCTAGCTTACTGGCTGTCTCAGAATTCAGTATTGATTCACATATCAGAACATGTTTGCAGCTATTGAAGCCAGAGCAAAGAAATCTTGACTTGCATATGTTCTGACTCAGTGTGTTGATGTCTGTTAGTCAGCACATCAGTCAAACAACCACCATTTTCATAAGCAGAGACCAGCAATGGCAGTCTATGTATTTCTTTTAAGTATGTGTCCTTTAAGTAAGTGTTACATGGCCTGGCCTATTTGTGAGCCAATTTAGAGATGTGCCAGAGAATTGTTAAGGGGTATCCTCTGTTAAAGAGCGATTCCTGTCCTATTTGTGATTGACAGGGGTCAGACCTTTTTGAAGCAAACCTCTTGAAGGGTCTTTGTAGTTTTATACACATGCTGCATTCCAGCTCTTGCATAGGGCCTTTCCATACTGTCTCAGTGATTGGCTGCAGACCCTCAGGATAAACTTAGATTATTCCTGAATGTGGTTATTAGGAAAAGTAATCTCTGGAGATCCCTTTACACATCTAATAAGGCCTTGTGGTGTCTGGTTTTATGTTATTGGCATATAAACATGATATAGAGGAGCAGTATGCATCCAGGTAATTATTAGTATGATGGGACCTGAGGGAGCTTTGGGGGGGAGCTATGCATTTTATTTGCAGGCCCATTCTTCCAATGTAATGGTCTTATTACACATTTTTTCACCAGTACAAATAATGTTTGTGTTTTTTGCAAGTTAAATTCTGAAAAATATTTTTATTTTCTTGCCCTGCAACCTTCTGTTGCTACATTATTTATGCAAACACTTTCCTATTTTTGTTTGTTATGAACATTTTGCTTGTTTTGCTTTTATTTCTAAACATTAAAAATGTAAATATAATAGTGTCAAAAACTGACCCCTGATTTTCCATTTAACAGTGCCACCTAGTGGCCAGATTGTCATGGCATGTAGTATACTGTTTACGTGACAGTTCTGTGTAGCCTTATAGCTCTGATTTCTTGAGATGTGGCTTAATTACATTTTGTGTGTTAATTGATTATAAGTAGGTGCTTTTTTTTAGTGTGCATTCTGTATGCTGTCAGATTACATTTTACACAAATACAATATATCACGACTGGACATATCCTAGGAGCTAGGTAGCCAATGCTCCTTTAAAAATTGCAGGTGGCTCCTGGACTGAGCAGAGTGGCTGCCGAGTTCTATGTTATTTGTCATTTTGTCCACCCTTGCAATATGGCTTAGATATATGTACATCATCATATAAAAAGTATTGGTGAGTAGTGAGTTTGTTGCATATTTATGAAAACAAACATATAT
>NW_017306642.1:718957-774500 GCF_000935625.1 Nanorana parkeri | reverse complement strand
ATATATAATTTCACTCATAGATGGAAACAGGAACCCATGACTCTCTTCCAACATGTTTCATGATCTGTTATCACGTCATTAAGGCCTGGTTCACGCCTGAGCAGTTTTTTTGCGCGGAAACACAAGTCAATGTATTCCAATTCACACCTGCACATTCATATGTGTGGACAAAAACGTGCATGCAAGAAAAGGTACATGCATGATTTTCTGGGTGGTTGCCCTGCGTTCTGATTGTGGTTGCAGCTGGGAAAGTGCACCCATTAAAAGTTGCGTGTTTTTGTCCGGCCAAAAAAACGTGCTGAATTGCACATGCTTAGGTGTGAATAGAGCCCTAAAATAACCAAGCAGTTGGCTATTAGGATGACCATACCATTTTTAGATTTACATGATTAGGCAATACAAATATTGTAAAATCCATAGCAACCAATCGGATTTCAGTTTACTGAATTCACAGTAATAAACAAGAAGTTGTGTTGCTGTAGATTACCTGTATTTGCTCTTTGCTTTATTAAAGTCAGCATGTGGCATATGTTGCTTCATGGTCACTTATGACCTTTTAAGTTGGGGGTGGACATATTATTATGTAGTCCAGGAGGCAGTCTGTCCATTTCAGGAGCCAGCAGGATTTTGTTTTAGGGGCCAGCCTCATTGACAACTAGAGAAAACCTCAAAAGTTAGGCACCAGCTGTGATTTTTAAGGACCATTGGCTACATGGCTCCTGGGATTTGCCCAGCCCTGTATTGTTATATTAATAAAACATCACATGTTATGTATGCATGAACTATGGGACGAATAAATGCTTTGCTAATTAGAATGTCACCAAATGGCACGGTCAGCCTACCAGAATAGTCAAATAGATTGGAAGACATTTCAGAGTACAAATGAAAAGCATCCTCCAGGAAGGTGTGGTTTATGGATGAAAACTGATGCACTCTTTAAAACAAAATGCTCCATATAACGTTGGCATAGCACTGTGTTTGCCGTTCTGAAAACATTGCCCTCGTATTGCCTCTCTGCAGAAGCCTGGTGTGACTATAGCTCACGTTTTTGCAGTGGAGGATTAATTTGGCACAGGATAAACCGTGATGTTGCAGTAGCGGCTATTCTTGGATGCATCATGAGACATTAAACTAATCCAATGGAAACCTAATCAAGACTAAATCCTTTAATATTGTGCATCCTACAAGTTTCACATGGGTTAGCTGTGAATGAAGCGACTGGTATACTCACATGCTCAATACTTCGTGCTTCATATATTCTCCTTATGAGTGACCTTGTGTGGAATATTGTAAGCCCTTATTGCTCTGCTACAATTGAAAAAACTGGGTACTGTGAAATGAAGTTCCTCTTAATCTTCTGTGAAATTGGCCATTTTAGGCTACAGAAGGCTCACAACTCAATATACAAGTACATATAGATGGACAAATTTATTGCAATCCTTACCGCTCATTGAAGCAATGTTTCATATCTCCTGTTAAAATTATAAGCAATTGTCTCTTGTATACCTTTTTGGTATGCCATAAAGTAAAGCAAAGAAAATGTGAAAAGAGCTAAAATGTTTATGTTTATGTGTACAAAGATTTCCTAAATTGGCACGGCCAGATATGTTATTACCCCTAGAAAAGATTATACACCATTTTATCATAGTGCTATGGCTTACTTGTTCTAGATTCGTGACTAATCCTAGGTTCATACTAGTGCTGTTGCAAGGTAATGCATTTTTCCATTGTGTTTTTATATTGAAAATACATTTTTAATGCAATTTCAACGATGCGTTCGTGATGGGTTTTTTCCCCTGGCAAGTGACAAGCAATATCTGCTGTGACATCATTAGACATCCTCCTTTTTGAAGGAGACTTTAAGCACAAAAGTGTGCCAAAAAGCATGTACACGCCTCTTCATTGAATCTTATGGGGCCAAACACGCACTTAGTAGCCCCAAAAGTAGAATATGAAGAGAATAGTGAATCAAATACGTCTGTTTATTGACGTATGAGTAGCATAGTGTGATACACTTAATGCGACGTTTTGGGGTCACACAGGATCCCCTTCATTAGGCAGAGCAAATGATACAGATGCAACTGAGAGAGGGGTTTGTATACACACCAAAGTGAGAAAACCAACCAATCCCAGAGTCTGCTGCGAGCATGTGACGCCACATTAAACCCATAACCCCATTGTTACATAAGGCAGAAAATGCCATCATAGCATACTGGACCAGGTACAAATCATAATCCTTATCAGGAAGTATATGCCTGATGAAGGGGATCCTGTGTGATCCCGGAACGTCGCATAAGTGTATCACACTATGCTACTCATACGTCAATAAACAGACGCATTTGATTCACTATTGGTCTCTCTTCATATTCTACTTGATATCTACTATGGCTGCTAGCCGTCGACTACCGCAGCACCCACCTTTTATTTGTTTGGAAATGGCGGTTTCTGAGTGTGTAGCCCCAAAAATCGCACTACACCATGTTGCATTGATGTGGATGGGCGCCGTTCAAATTTCCATTGTCAAATGGTGCAGTGTGAATGCAGATTTAGTAATGTAAATGGGAACTAAAAGGTATTGAAGACGGGGTAAGCATTAAAGCCACGGAACTAGCAAGAAACAAAGTCTTCTCATGACTAGTTTGTCTTTACCTCTCTTGGTATTTGTAGTTTGTAATTCTAGTAAAACTGAACAATTCCCGCTAACCCCTCTAATCTGCATTGACAATTGAGGGTAATACTAAACCGGACAATCCCTACTTTAAATGGAGCATAGAAGATAAATTACTTGATGGCTATTTTTTGAACTTTCAGATTAACTGAAGATATATATATATATATATATCATAGATGTCAACTTTTAATTATAGAGGACTGCAATCTGAATATCTCTTGTGTTGTGGCACTAAAAAAAAATAAGTTTAACAGTCACACGTCTCCTTTTAAATTTATCACAGCAAATGTTCCTCTTCAGTAAATAGAACATTCTTTGCACAGTGTAAATAATTAATTATTGGCTTGCCTACAAAATATAAGTGGCAGAAGAAAGCAATGCATTTTATTAGAAGTGGGGAAACCTAACCAAGGGCAGTGTGAAGTGCCGCCCCCCCACCCCCAGCAGATGCTTGTATTTTGGGCCTTGGCGGCCCCTTGCTGTGCTCTGATAGCGCATATGATCAGAAGCTGTTCAGCTATGCTGGCAACAGCTGACAATCACTTCTCTAGTGCAGGAGCAGGGACTTCAATGTTTTATGACCCATCTGCCAGCATGTCCCTAATTAATAAAGAAAGCCAGCGTGTGAAAGCAACTGGCCTCCTCTGTCACATGCACAGAGCCCTGTCCATGTCTGTATAGACCATGACATGAAAAACAGCTGATCCACACAGAATAAGCAATCGGGCTATGGTGAGGGTTCTAACTTCTCTACTCCTCCATAGATGAGTATTTGTTTTCATGCCTTGCCTTGACAAAGTTTAAGAAGCCTGAAACGGCTGTATGCAAGTTGAACATATACTTTCCTGTTATAACATCAGCATTGTAATAGGAATACATACTAAAGTTGTTTTTAATAATACAATCATAGTTTACCTGGAAAAATCCCTTTTATGTAGCGAGTGCTGACTTCTGTCTGCCCATCACTTGTTCACATTGTTCAGATGCTGAGCTGAAGTTCAGATGGCTGGCTCTGTGAGAAGTGCATATTCACAGGGCTGAGTGAAATTGTGTCACTGTGTTAAGGAAGTACATCCTATGGGCATCTCCAATAAGTAAGTCTACAAACGTCTAGATTGATATGGTTATCTGGAGTGGGATAGAACGTATGGAAATTCAGAAGTACAACTGATGATGTATTTATTGTACAAGTGTCTCGCAAATCAATAGATTAATTCTTGGCTTTACAAAGTTCTGTAACATTCTGACATGTCTGCCTTCTTTCTGCAGCTATTTAAAGACTCTTTTCTTCTAAGAGGCAGTGCCACATTTGTTTGTAAAATACCATAAGTATGCACACGCTATTTTAACAGGTGTCACTATTTGGTGACAGACAAATAAGCTGTTCCAGTAACTGTCATCAGTCGCACTGGCGCTATTTGCAATGCAATAACAATGAAGGACCTTACAATAATATTTGCTGTGAGGAATTACAAACACATTAGCTGTCATTTCTTAAAAATCAAACGACAAAAAAAAACTTTTAAAGTATAGCTGAAGGCAAATGAAAGTGAGGGGAAATCCAGCATTTACCCACACTGGAAAAGAGGGGAAATCTTTCAGCGGGGACACTTGTTCCCTTGACAACTGTCTAAGAGGAGGTATCAATCACATTAGAAAGAGGAAGTGAAGGGACATTACACAGATGAGTAAGAAAACCCCTAGTGCAGAGACTCTACATTGTGGGCTACAAGTTATTAATTTTTAGCTGGATCACTGTTTCTCAAGTCCTCAAGTAACCCTGGCTTGTCTACAGGTTAAAGGAAACTTACTGTATATGGAGAGAAATACAAAGGCTTTCTTTGCTGCTTGCCTTCTATCATTACTAATTGCCAGATTGAAGCCAGAGCTGCATACTTGTTCCAGTATGAAAGCCATTGGATCAGCATAAAATCCAGGCGTCCATCATTTTGAAAAGAAAAGCAATGGGAGCCTCAATATTTTGTCACTACATGTTTCCTTTAATCAGCATGGTTGTCTCTCTACCTATACCTATACTCAAGACCCCATACCAGTCCATTTTCAGTTCTATTTAGGCTTACCGGAGAGGTAGTTGCATGACTGGGCAGCTTAAATTATAATTTTGCAAATGTGCAATTTTGGTTGCCCATGCTCCAAATTCGTCACATTGTAAGCAATTACCACAACTTTTAGCTAATTGATTTCATTGAGGGACATGAGGAAATGCAACTTGTACAGCTATGTTTCTTCCTATGACTTTGGGGCATATAGGCACATTTGGTGGGCATTATGAGCCCACCAAATGTGGGTTAGATTGCTGAGCACCAGCAATCTAGCTCATGCGAATGAAGAAGTATGTGGCATTGTGGGATTTTCTTTCTTTTTCTTTCCCTGCTTTGTGGTTTTTTCCAATTTCCATATCATTAACCTCCTTTTTTGTGACCCATATTAGTGGCTCTCTGCCATTCCACTTCTCTACATACAATAACAAGGCTCGCTCTGTAGAAGGCATTTTCTGTTTCATTGCCTTTTGTCAAATTATGCTTTCCGATATTGCTTTGACACCCAAGTCCCATTGTGCTGTCCTGTCAGCCTGAGTCTGGTTGACAAATGAAAATGCTTTATGAATGCTGCCACAGTGGTTTTCGTCCTGTCTAGACAGAAGTTTGCCAGTGAAGGTATGCAAACTGCTTACCTCAGCAGAAAAGGAAATGCGAAATATTTCTTGGTACGCTCTGTTCATTCGAGTTAAATGGCTTCAATGGTCTATTCACGTGCGTACCTGTGTGAGTGACGAGCCATTGTGCTATTATGTTTAAAGTGTTTGTGCAGGTGTGTTCACCTGTGACTCGTAACTTTTGCAATAGAGCTCAACGACATATTGTGAAATAGTACATCATGAAAATTAAACATTCAGTTGTCATGCACATTTTATATTACCAGAATCATGTTTGTGTTCAAGTCAAGGAAGTAAGAGGAAAAAGTTTGGATCGAATTGTATTTAAAGTTGTCAACAGTTGTAGTATATGGCTTGTTTGTTGAAGCTGAAGTGTGAGATCCTAAATAAAAACGTTTTTTTTAATGCCAACTGATTGGAGTTCAAAATGTATCTCTGCATTATGTACTTTATTACATTATAAGCAATGCTTCACTATTGAGAGGTTGCAGGAATGCAGTTTACAGGTTTAAGGGTGGCACAAGTAGGACATTCCTTTAAAACCGAAGTCAATAAAATATTTTTAAAAATGCTAGACTGTCGAGATTATTGACAGAAGAGACATGCCAAGTCTCTAATGCCAAAAAAAAAAAATCTTCTAGTCTCCCCCAGTGTTATGTGTATCTTCTCTGCGGCGCAGATGTAACTCCTGTGTGCATGTGCAAGAGTTGCATCATCAGTGGCAACACAATGGCCGAAGAGGACTTCCAGAAACCCGGAAATGTCACTGGTGGGGGTGGCAGAGGGGACAGAGCAGGAACAGTGCTGAAGTTCACATTTGTGCTTTTACCCTTGTTGCACATTAACTGTACCATTTGGTAGAATGAGGATTGTACTGGATGCTTTTAAATCTCTAATCAGACTGAGCATTTGCTTTCAAGCTAAGAACATTTTCATCAAGTACAAAAAAAAGACTTGCTGATCTTGCCAGAAATGCACTGTCCTTATCAGGTCCTGTGAGAAGAGAAAGAAAAAACAATCCTTCTCTTGAGTAAAATACTAGTTCCATCAATCCACCATGTAATGGAGATGACCAAGGGCAAACATATTTGAAGTCCAGCCTGGGTAACCATTATGGATGCCCTCATAGCTTCAGTGGATATGGATGAGTGTAGACAGGAAGAGTGTTATTTTCAGGGCTACCAAATAAAAATAAAGGGAACAAAGCCTCAAAAAAAAAAAAACTAATGCAGTCACCACAGCTAAGGACTGATAAGCTGTAATATATTACTTCTTTGCTTTGGGATTTAGATAAGTCTATGGATAATCTAGACTGCTAACCCATAATTTTGATAGCTCAATACATTTCTCTGACTTATTGGGCACATAAGCATGTATGTATCCTACAAGAAAGCATATATTTGACCTATGTTTGCACTCGATGCCACCTGTTTTCCATATGGAACAAGCTATCCAGAAAAAAATGTCAATTATTTATCTTATATAATATTATTTTTTATTATTTTTTAAAATTTTACCTGGGTGGATGTCTGCTGCCTGTAGGTGTTGTTTCTGGCAGAAATCGAATGGGTAATGCAAGTTCCTTCCACAATTCATGCATTCTATAGGAAGTAAAAGGACCTTTTTTACAAGTCAATTGTTTGCAAACAAATTACCATAAAACCTTGTACTGTATATGAGTAGTTTTATTTACCTGGTGTGAGAACTTTTGCATGTAGCCTTAGCATGACAAAAGCTGTGCATAGTGTTCTATGTTCATGAGTGTTTGGTTTTCCAGGCAATGGTTAAGCATAGTTTATTACTCCATCTTTTACAGGCGTACATGAAAGCCTTTCTTCCTTTTGTAAAGATCAGAGGAAAACGAGACCTATTTGTACCAGTAATTTCCACTGTACTTGTTGTAAAGTACTCCTATTTAGTCCTCTTTGTAAAAGAAGGAAGTTCTCTCCTGATAACCAGTGTTTCCTAATTCATAATACTGATACCAGCTCTTTCATATTTGGGAGTTTACATTTGCCTTGCTTGAAGGAAGCAATTATTTACCCAAGGTACAGCGCTTGTGTTAAACAATAATTGACCTTTGGATCATGAATTGTGCTTGGAAGGTGAAAAAGCAGCAAAATAGTGTAGATAATTCTGCTGGTTGAAAATTCTTATTAATTTTTTTTCATACTTTATTATAGGCAGTCCCCGGGTTACAAACAAGATGGGGTCTGTAGGTTTGTTCTTAAAAAATGTTCCTGTTCCAACTTGCATACAAATTCAACTTAAGTGCAACTCCAGCCCCCAAAATTATTTTTTTTAGTTTTTGCTAGCATAGGGAAGGATTAACCCCCTGTTACGTTTGTTTTGCTGTGCTCACAGTGGCTCTAAACCCCACAATACTAACCCAAACTAAAAAAAAAAAAATTTGCATGGAATTCTACTTTAAATACAACTTGGACAGATGTTTGTATAACTTCCTGTAATGTACAGTACCCCGAAGAAGAGGCAGGCACTCCTCGTCTGCACTTCTAACAACTTCCTGCAATGTACAGGAGGTACAGTACTACCAGCCAGACCCACTCCTCACCTGCAGTTATACTTACGTACAGTACTACGAACGTCGGTACGAGCACGGTAGTATTACAACTAGTGGAACAGCCTGGGACCTACATTTGTAAGTACGAGTCGCACATAACTCGGATGTTCGTAACTCGGGGACTGCCTGTACAGTGGTCCTTCCTTTTTTTCCCCCCCATTATTATTTGAATGCTTATTAGGCCCTTGGTGATAATGTATGTTTCTGGGTTATTTAATTGGTGAACTGAGGCTTGTTATATGCATTGATTTGATTGCCATCCTGTAAACCATTGAAAATCTTTAAAAATTGTTTTTGGTTGTATAAATTTACTTTGTGTTGGTAATGAGAGGGGCAGAAGTATTCCCAAGCATGCAGTCGCAAAACCTCTATCAACTTTTAAAAGGACTCTTTGCATGAGACAAATTTTTATTTTGATACCTTTTTTATACAAAAGTAGGGCAATATATTTAATCCATGTATAGTTAAAAAGAGAAACCCCCGCTCCAAGCTATTTTTAGTATAACCAATTAGCTTTTTATATCTCTAAGGGGTCTCATCATTTGAGTTCCCAGTGATGATTGTCTTTGAACCACTGTGGACTTATTTAACATTACTTGATGTCAGCAAAATGGTTGAGACAACCTTTCTATCTTTTCTTTGGCTGTATTGAGACAACAGAGATCACTGCTCTGTCTGTCATCCAAGGAACCAGGTAGCCAATGCGCCTTAAAATTTACAGCTGGTGCCCAACGTTTAAGGTTTCCACTAGTTGTTATCAAAGGAGCTTGCTCCTAAAATCCTGCTGGCACCTGAATTCCAGATCAATTTATGTTCACCCCTGATGCATTATATTTTTTTTATGGTACACATCTGCCAGCTCCTTCTGCAGCCCGGAGATATATAAATTACCAATTTTGTCTTCAATGAAAGATCAGAAGCACTCGATAGAATAATGTATGATTATAGTATTTATATATCTAGGAAATATCTAGGTCCCTTGAATAACACAAAACCTTTTCAAGCATTCTGACTAAATGGTATCTAAGGATGTCAATGCATGTTAATCTGCAGAGTCCAACTTTGGTTTCAAGATTGACTTTACATGAATAATCCATCTAACCGCTTTTTATAATACAAAGTGGGGCAGATACTATATATATATTTTTCTATTGTTGCATCAGTGGTAGCAGTGCAGTGCCAACAAGGGACTCCTAATCCTATTATTATCTATTAAGCTCTTTAGCTTCATGTTGCATAAGCTTAATGCAAATGAAGATACTAATAGCACACAGGAAAAGGAATGTGTAGGGTTCAGCGTTTTTGTATATATTACACCTGATATTGCTGGCTTTCCATTTACTGACCTGCTTAGGGAGTGTTTTAGGAAAACATGACAGTTTTATCCTGAACCTTGACGTCTGTACATGAGATATGTAATACTAAGTGACATAGCCTTGGCTGTGATATCCAAATAGACAAGCAAGTGCAGTATGCCCTAAAGCTTGCAGACGTTTTAAAGAAATGATCTTTTCTATAGTTGGCACAGGCATTCATACTCCGCTTTTTATTTGCAAATAAAAACTGTAGCTTGAATTGAGAATATGTGTTGATTCCTGCAGATTTTTATATGTTTTTAGGATTTGTTACGTAAAAGTAATAGATGCTATTGGGGAATTGACAGTGGAAAAACCCTTTTATACAAATGCATACACATACAGATAAGAACATTATCATAGGATGAGAACACACGGCAATGGGGTTGATTTACTAATGGCAAATATGCTGTTCACATTGCAAGGGAATGTGCACTTAGCAGGGACGTTTGCCGTTAGTTTATTGAATGAGGGAAATCTTTACTGACCTCCCATCACCCAATCATGTAAAAAAAAAACAACATTTTTTCCCCCCTTTGATTTCCTTGCACATGATTTGATATTCTTTACACAGTTAAAGGAGAACTATGAGATGAGTGATTTCCACTCACCTCATAGTTCTAGCCGACCTGTGACAATGAGACTGTCACAGGTCAGCTCAGTAGATCGGGAGGTGAGCGAACACATACCAGGTTCGCTCACCTCTCGATCCTGTCACGGCTCTCGCCCGGGAGAGGGGGAGGGCTGGATTCCCCTCTCCCCGCTCCGATCTGCCAGCGCTGACTGGCGTAACGGACGGGGGAGGGGGCGGGTACAGCTGGCTCTGCCTCTAGATAGGCAGAGCCAGCTGTCACTCACGCAGCTGGGTGGATCCCGTCATCTACGTCGGGATCCGCTCCAGCTGCAGTGTCTCAGTATACTGAGCTTAGGGTAACGGGAGGACGCTAGTTTGTGTCCTCCCGTTACCCTATGGAGAACTATGGGGAAAAACACTGACCCCATAGTTCTTCTTTAAGTTTCACCACATTCACTAAGCTAAGAGAAACTTCCCCTGCAAAGCGCAAATTCCATTGCAAAGTGAGCAACCTATTTGCCTTTAGTAAATCAGCCCCAATGTCTCATCTGAGCGCTTATACTAGGTGACAAAGGGGTAATGGGGAATATTTTTAAACTAAAATAATGATCCTATCAATGTGTGTTAATATGGCAGCCATGTTGGATATTTAGACATACTGGATCTGTTGCTTGCTTTGCAGTGGTACACAATGCTTCTGATCTACTGCTCCTCCCATGCAAGTCCTACCAGTCAGCCGACTCCTAGTAAACAATCATATCAATGTGCAGCTGATATCTTGTCTCAACAGATGAACAGGCGGAATCATTGTGGTAGCCAATCTTCCTTGCCTCTAATGTCATATCTTCAGATCTGTACATTTTATTACAATACCAAAAAATATTGGATTTGTACTGTGCAATAAAATACACTTGTTTTTCAATCTGATTAAACGGCAATAAAGCTTTGATTGCTCTCATTCCTTTGGCTTTCTAATCCAGTAAAGAATGTCCCAATTCTTATTTTTCTAGTTCTGTATTTGCCTCTGAACCTTTGTGTCTAGCCAACAGGGAACAGTTGGACCTATTATATATGTCTGTGCTCGGCTAAGCTGTGCCATGTGCACTATTGAAATGTCTATTGAAACAAAAAAAATGTGTTTTTTGTTGTTTGCAGCCCCCAATCTACAGCTGAGCAGACGTATAAAGCAGCTTCCTGTTTTCTTTATTTTTATGCCAATATTCTATTGTGTTGAAGAAAAGAGTTATTAGCAAAGGTTAGGGCCCTAGCAGATTGTGTGTGTGGTGTTGGACTTTGGATCTTTGTCATTGTTTGCTTGCTGAAGTTTGCCATTCTTCAGTTGGTTGAATGCTTCTTTTGTTTTCATTGAGCAGCATGAGCTAGAAGTATGAGTAGTGCATTTTGTCCCCAGGAATTTGGCTAATAACTTAATGGTGTCTTTCCACCAGTGCTCTTTGAGACATCCTTTTGTTGATATATAGGCTGTGCAGATGGAAGGGAGGCACTTAACTGCAGGCTGGAACTTCACTTCTGGTTCCAGAGATCAGATGTCTGCACATTCTGTTTATTAGTATTGCTCACAACCCAAAATGAGCTCCTTTTAGATAACATTATACAATCGGGAGTAGGGTTTACACCTGCTGCTTTGAAAAGCCAGCCATACACTTAGCCACATGTTGGCTAATTCCTGCTGAATTGTCCAAAAAGTAAGCTGTGGGTTGCCCTGTCATCGAAAAATTCTCAACCGGATAGTGCCTGCATCCAGTCAGCTGGCAATGGGGATTCCAACATCCACGCTGATTACCATGGATGCTGGAATATATGTTTTTCTCTTGTTCAGCCTGCGGGGCTAAACGAGAGATTTTCAAAGCATGTATGGCCAGCCAAAGGCCTCATTCACACACAACGCGAGCAAAATTGTATAGTGCGTATATACGAGCGTATGTGTGTATATGCGTGCACTATTTGCATTCCCAGAATGCATAATTCCTAATAGAAATTTTAATGAACTGTATACGCGCGTATGTACGCGTAAACATGCACATGCATGTAAAATACGCATAAATACGCTGCCCGGATGCATCTTGGTTCCATTCTGTTTTTGCGCTACGCAAATATACGGCTCCATACGCGGCTATGTGTATGGAGCCATGTATTTGCATATGTTGCATATGGTATACGCGCGGCAGTGTGAATGAGGCCTAAATGTGCTGGAATTGTAATAATGTTGCAAAACTCTGGAGAGGATCACACAATGTAGAGAAATAACCAGCCATTTTCACCATTTGAAAGCGTTTGTTTCATCCAAATCCCCAAAATTACTGGTTTATTCATTGTTAAGATGGTGAGTGGAGCAATGCAAATCATTCCTTTATACTCCTGGGCCAATTGAGCGTTCAGATTTATGGCACAGATATAGTTAATATATTTCAGTTTATTTCAGTTGCAGGTTGTGGTCCTGAAGATACTTTTGAATACGTTTCCAGCATGGTCATGGCATGCTGCTGGTTTCTTTGAATGGTGTGACAGCCTTACCATTTACATAGTAACAAATGATCTTAGCAGAGGACTTCAGAAGATCCTGGCTGCCATGGCAGTAGATCCAGTGGTTTAGAAGATGTCAGCCAATTAACTGATACAGGAGAGATGATCTGGTACAGTTCTGCATTACCCTATGGTGCAATGATCTGGATGACATGACATAGTGGATGCACAGGTTGAGTGGCTAAGGATCAATTGATCAATTGATCACTTGTTTTTGAGCAATAAGATCCACTAGTGTTTGGTCAGCTAAACGCAATCTGGCATCAGTGGCATTTTAATGGTGTTTAGGTACTTCTAATCAGGTTACATCTTTAGCATGTACTTTTAAACCAATATGTTGACTTGTAATTATCTAAAGTTACAGCACTGCAAAATGTTTCTAGAATAGCCAAGGTTATTTAACATGTAATATTCTGTAATAATATTGTTTGGTTGTAATGGTACATTTTCTTTACTTACAGGAGAGAATGCCACAAACCCCTTCTTTGGTAGCCATGTTTGACAGCAGTACTTATAACCGCAACGTGTATCATTCCAAAGAAGAGAGCTCTGCTGACCTGTATTACCAAGAAAACAACTTGTTATCTGGCTCACTTGAAGCACTCATCCAGCACTTGGTGCCCAGCGTTGATTACTATCCGGATGTAAGTTGTAGGGAACCGAAAATAAATCTGTTGTCAGTCATGCACTTTCACGCTGTTCTGCTTACATAGGAAGCTTTTTCAGTACAGGAAGCAAGAAGATAGCTTATCTATGTAACACTAAAGTCAGGCTGGCAAATAGATAACAAGTGCCAAGAAAGGGGGCTCCAGCCTTGGGAGCTCTGCTTAATAGAAAGATGGATACAGAACTGTGTAACATATATAAACTGCTTGGGAAAAAAGTATCAATGGGTGAGAAACTATCCATTACAATGTAGTCAAAATCTCTCCAATCCGTTTTTTAATAGTCAGAAAAGCATCATATGTATAAATAGAATTTATGTTTGCTAAAAACTTCTTAATATGAACAAAAAAAGGTATTTTAATTCTTCTAACTATATTACCTTTTACTCGCTTTTTCTGTAGGGCGGAGCTGAGAATTAAAGCCCTACATATTACTAGCTATCGCTGGTGGCATACATGGCACTACTGGTGGAGAGGCCTTAAAGGAGAACTAATGAGATGAGTGATTTCCACTCACCTCATAGTTCTAGCCGACCTGTGACAATGAGACTGTCAGAGGTCGGCTCAGTAGATCGGGAGGTGAGCGAACACATACCGGGTTCGCTCACCTCTCGATCCTGTCACGGCTCTCTGCCGTGGCTGGGGGAGGGGCTGGATTCCCCTCTCCCCGCCCCGATTTGCCAGCGCTGACTGGCGTAACGGACGGGGGAGGGGGCGGGTACAGCTGGCTCTGCCTCTAGATAGGTCTGAGCCAGCTGTCACTCATGCAGCTGGGCCTGATCTCGACTTCAGCTCGCGGTATACTGAGCTTAGGGTAACGGGAGGACGCTAGTTTGTGTCCTCCTGTTACCCTAAGAAGAACTATGGGGAAAAACACTGACCCCATAGTTCTCTTAAGTGCTAGTAAAAATTGTAGTGGTATTGTACCCATATTAGAATCTCACTATGCTCAAGGAAGGCCCCAGTTCAACAGCAGGTTTATCGGTGATGAAGTTAAAATAATACACTTCTCTAAAAAGAAAAATGTGATTACAGACAATTTTGAGGTTCACATATGTCTCTTGATGTGTAACTTCTTAGCCGATGTGCATTGGAGTGAATGAGGAGTGTACGTCCTTTTTTTTAAAAGGCATTTGTACACAACGTCATTTTTGTTATTAAAACTGAAAATATAAAAAAAACTCTGAAAACATCAGATAATTACAACATTCCAGTTCTAATCTTGGATCAGTGGTATGTAAGGGCAAATTTAATAAACATGTATCTGAATCTAGTGGCATATGGCTGTGTAATTACCTTGTACACAAGGGTTAGGGAGGAAGAATGGACATGCCCTTTTTACCCTCTTAGCACTTTTAAGCACTTAGCAGGAAATAGGATACTGATTTGAATGGCTCAGTACATACAAGCATCAGAGTTAAACGTGGGCTTGATTTTTCTTTCTGGTATTAAAGAATGAAAGTCCAGGTTGCATGTCACTAAGGCTTCTTCATCCTGCAAAATGTATATTACACGTTATGTGTGTGGTTGACACGGCTGATTTGATATGTGCTCGTATCCTACTGAATTTTAACACTTTGTAACCGTTGTCCATGTGTGTTGCAGTATAACCTTTTTATGATTCAAATCCCTTATGACGATCATGTTCTCTTGAAGAACAAAATATCTAACAGTGTGTCTTCTTTTTTTCTCTGCAGAGAACATACATATTCACCTTCCTCCTCAGCTCTAGACTCTTCATTCATCCCTTTGAGTTAATGGCTAAAGTCTGTCATGTTTGTATTGAACAGCAGCGACTAAATGAGCCAGGCATCGATAAGGTATGTTAACCCCTCAATCTCAGGGAGGCTAAACAATACCCTGTTGTAGTTTGATATCTTTGGTTAGTGCTGATTCACTTCAATTTATCCTGCTGATTGGGGAGACAAAGCTGTACAAGTTTCTGCTGAAACTTCTTAATCAGATTGTGGAACTGAATAAAAGCACACACGGGCATGAGCTGATTGTCGCCCTCTGGTTGACTTTGGTTGGATCAAACAACACTCCTTATGTCTATGGATGCCTTTTAAATATGCCAAACTCTTCTGGCTGACTCATCTTGGCATAGGGGGAAGTGATCATTGGACTTTAGCCAGGCTTGCTAAATCATTTTGGATTTATGCCATCTCCATGGCAAGAATTTACTAAAGCCAAGCCAAGGTTATTTACAGGGCTGCAACTAATGATTATTTTCTTTATCGAGTAGTTGGCCTATAATTTTTTTCGATTTAATCGGATAAAACATTTTTTTTAACTAATACCCTCCTTTAATTTAAAATAAAATACACCAGAGTGTTTGGAGTGTTACAAACATAAAGTTTACTTCAGAATAAAACTGCATGCACATTTTTTTGCAATCGCCCTGCACTGAAACATGCGGCATTGCGGTACCATGCATACCATGCGGGTGATCCCACTGGGGGTGGGAGGCGTATTTGGAGTGCCTTTGAAATGAATGGCACTGCAAATCACCTCCTGCAGCAGAATTTGTCAGGCAGAAACCTGTGAAAAATGAAAATGATTTTTTTGCAAATAACTGCACATGGCGCTTGAATAGCTTCAGCCAGGGAATGACAGCTATCAGTGGCAAGATTCCGCAGACGGCGGCTGAATGTAAATACAGCAGGTAGTGGGCTGGTGCAATAGCCAGCCTGCTATTGGTCATTTCAAATTGCAGTAGCCAATAGCAGGCTGCCTATTGCACCCGCCCACTGCTTGCTCTGCCCTCCTCCCAGCGTGGAGGAGAGAGCTGGGAGATCCAACCAATCAATGATGAGAATAGTTGACAACTATCGATTAGTTGGTTGCAGCCCTAGTTTTCTAGCAGTGAAATGTTTGCATGCCTTATTTCGGACCTGGTTTTCCTTTTTATTGCATTCCATTTGGAACTCCATGAAAGAGAGTAATCATTTTTAGATGTGCCCTTAATTGGGTTTTTATTTTCCTGAGGGTAATCTTTAAATGTACTTCCACAGAGCCACATCAGAAAAATTGCACCTAAAATCCTTCAGCTGCTGACAGAATGGACTGAGACCTTCCCTTACGACTTCAGGGATGAGAGAATGATGAGAAATCTAAAAGACACAGCTCATCGCATCACTCATGGAGACGAGGTAAAGTGCTTTTCCCTTTTGAGAAAATCCTTTATACTGAGACCATTTCAAGAAAACATGTCTACTTTCATGTATGTGACATCTCCGCTCTAGCATGAGCTTTGTTGAGGATTTGGTCCAGCTCATTGGCTAAGACCTCGTATTTAAATGATCGAGCAGAACATTTTCTAAGCTAACTAAATTCTAGTGTCTCTGCCCAATTACACAGCGCAGTATGTGCTCTGTAAGTGGCTAATGTGACCAGAAGTGACAGATTCTCATTAAGACATTGCTTCACGTTCAAGGATTTGATATTTTTTTCCAGTAATCTCCTCTTTCATAGATAAAAATTAGAGACTTCACATTACAGTATTCTAATAAAGGTAGTGGGTACATCTGTTTTGTCCCTATACTGGCTGTGTGAAACTTGGAAGACCATTTTTACTGCTAGACTGAATTATCCTGCTAGACTAATGAGTATTGCTTGGCAAGAAGAGTTTTTTTGTCTTGCACAATGCCTTTTTAAAGCTAACACATGTCACAGCACAGACCTGAATGCAATAAATATGACTTGGTGCTCAACAAATTACTACATTGAGTTCACAGAAACCTTCCTAACCTTGTGGCTGTCATTGTGTTCTGATTTATCACATGACAGTAATTGCTCACACAAGCCCCATGTCAGATCACAACACTGCTCTATATATTTCCCTATTTTCATTCTTAAGACTACTCTAAAAAGCCTTTTCTTAGAAACTCACAGGGATGACAGCGGTTTTTCCGTGCATAGTACAGTTCAGATGGGTTCATCTTCTGATCTTCTATAAAATAAATGTTGACTAGTTTGTGTCAAAACCTGACTGATGGAATTTTTTTTTTTTTGTACAACCGCTATGTCTATATGTAAAAACATGCCTATAAAGTAAAAATCTGCACACTTACACCTTCCTAGCCTTTGCCTAGCAGTGGTAGTCTGATCAGTGTACACTGGTACACTCAAAAAGTGGTGGTGGTGGCCATTAGCAATGAAATCTGTGGGCTATATAAAAAGGTTTGTTATGTGCCACAGCAGAAAGTTTATATACACTATATAGCCAACACACTCCAGGTTATA
The DNA here is from genome assembly GCF_000935625.1 of Nanorana parkeri. Lineage (NCBI taxonomy): Eukaryota > Metazoa > Chordata > Amphibia > Anura > Dicroglossidae > Nanorana > Nanorana parkeri. Next base: position 757,188 of record NW_017306642.1, on the reverse strand, counting down.
AAATCATTCTGCCATGTTTTCATTTCTTTTCTTCAATATGAGGGTAACAATCGCGTGTGGCTTTAAGACTTTTTTATAGTGTTTTACAACATGAATAACGTGTCTGACTAAAGGCGTGCCGAGCCCACTATTATCCGATCACAAACATAGTTTTAAACCATACATTTACAAAAATCAGGACAAAGGTTTTTTTTTTTTTTTTATGCTTTACTTGGTCAGATATGTTGGAGGGGAACTACCTACTAGATGGCACTCTGGTAGAGTTATTCACAACACATGATAACTGCAGTATTAGCATTTGTGTGAATAGCAGCACTTTATATTCTGTCAGCTACAAATGGATGTCCCTGATGTCATTCGATTTGAGGCTCAGCGGTGCAAGGAATGTAACCATAACATACTGTGCTGCTCAATCAACAAAGTAAAATGGAGAAAAATTGCTAATCAAGTGCTACATTGCCCCACAAATACCCAGCAGGGATCACCTAGCAGCAAGGTCCATCTCAGTACATTATTTAATAGTTAACTCTCAAGAACCATAAACTTCAGAGTAATTCAATCATGTAACTATTTGAATATTGTGTGAGCGGTTATGTTATGCACAAAGAACAGCTTATCAAAACAGCCTTTGTTTATTGGACGTTTGAGGACAGACTTGACCCTGTGATCATAGCACTGTGGAGGCCAGTGTGGGATCAAACGGAGTTAAGAGTGTTTGTGCTGGCAAATTCCACTACCGGGAAAGGCTCATTGTCAAGAGTCCATTAATTGTGTCGGCACAGAATAGCAGGACAGCAGCTAAGCAGCAGGACTCGTATAAGGTTGAAAGAACAGAAGTTGCTAGATGTGGGCAGACATTGCTAGGAATACAACAAAATAACTTTAGCGTGATTCATGTTGGCATCAGCTATGAGACTGTTTAATTAAGATCAACTCAGAAAGTTAGATGCGAAAAAGTGATACGTGTACTGTTACAGACTTTTTCAAAGGATTATACAGTCTGAGAATGAAATAAGCGTCTTTACTTTTCATGTGAATATGTAAGATGAAAACAACCCCATCTAACCAATGCAGTTGCACAGAAGAGACTCTAGCCTACTCTCATCACACCTCATTTATATTAATTGCCAAAAGTCCATAGGACTAGGGAAACTGGCACTGCTAAAGTACCTAGGGGCAGCATTTTTTATTTCACTGGCAGGTGGGAGTACGTGTTCTGAGGTTGCAGCTCCTGCTTATCACAACAGCATGGAGAGGGCCAGGTTACTGTTCCCATCACCTCCCTCCTACACAGAGGGTTTCCATAATGGAAGGTTTTTTTATGGGAGGACATTTTTCTGTAAGTTGAGGACATGTTTGAATTTTTCATCAGTACCATCATATTGAAGTTGTTTTATTTCTTTTTGTATTAGTACTATAGTTTTATTGTGCTTTTTTTTTTTTTTTTTACTCATACTTCACTTTTTTTTTATTTCAGATGTACAGAAAAACTGTCCAGCAAATCATCCAAAACCTTATCCGGAAATTAGCTGCTTTGAGCCAATATGAAGAACTTATTGCCAAGATCAATGCCCAGTCTGCTGATCGTATGGCCATCCTAAAGAGCAAGCCACAGTCCATTCAGAGGGATATCATCAGCATATGCAGCGACCCTTATACTTTAGCTCAGCAGCTAACTCATATTGAGCTGGTAAGCAGGAGGAATAAAGGATTTGTAAAAGCATTACAGTTAAATTGATGTATATGCTCATGAATTTACCATTTGCTTTACAGGAGAGGTTAAGTTACATTGGACCGGAAGAGTTTGTGCATGCTTTTGTGCGGAAGGATCCATTAGACAACAATGAGGTAAAGTGCCTAGGGGTGTTCCTTACTTTTAGAGAAATCTAAAGTTTTTAACTCCTTTTGTCACTGGTAAATGGCGGTAAACACAAGATCCTGTTTAACAGAATAGTACTTAGTACATTTATACTTTGCAACCTAAAGTAATCATATTACCTTAGATAATGGCATGATCTGATTCAGCTATGAGGGCCAAGTCAAATTTGCACAGACAGTAATATTTCATTAAGTAATACTGTATACCATCTTTTTGATCATATTTTCTTACTACTGGTCAGTAACCCATTGTTGTTGACAGGGAAAGTATTCTTTTGAGTTATAACTTTTTTGTTTTTGACATGGCTTTCCTATTTTTGGTTGTTACTCTTCCATATTTGTGTTTTTTATTGTAATAAATGTAGACATGAGATATCTGCCACACAGGGACTGCATTGTTCTCAGTGAGTCGGCCAACTTTTAGATTTGCATTGTGATTAGTGGCAGTCAAGCACAATCATTGTGTAGCACTTAAAAGCAGAGTCATTGTAAGCAATGGCTAAATATGGTTGCCCCCATGTTGTGTATATTAAAAATCGTACAAAGAAACACAGATACGATTTACAGATACGATCATGTGGATGTCTGAAGATAAAAAAAAATGATATATAGTATTCCATGATCAAAGTAGCTGTAGTGTTTTTACAGGTAAACAGGGGTGAGATGGGCTGTCTTGCACATTTCTAAAATTATAAAAATACCCTGTGTGACCTTGGTTTCCTAACCTAGCCATCAATTTTAGATGTAAATATTGGTGTCTATGTATGTCTGAAAATAAACTGGCTATTTTAACACGTGTATATATCCTTTTGCTTTAACAGAGCTGTTACAGTGACCGCAAAAGAACTCGGAATTTGGAAGCCTATGTGGAGTGGTTCAATCGGCTAAGCTACCTTGTTGCAACAGAAATCTGCATGGTAAGAAATGCAGCTGATGGCAGTCCTTTTATTGTTTGACTTTAGGTTCCCCACTGAAGTCTCACACTTGCTCTTTATCCACAGCCTGTTAAGAAGAAGCACAGAGCCAAAATAATTGAGTTCTTCATTGATGTTGCTCGGGAATGTTTCAACATTGGCAATTTCAACTCTCTGATGGCAATTATTTGTAAGTGAACAAAGTTAATAATAAAATGCAGCTATTGGTAAATGCAGATTGCGTATATTATTCAATAGTGCCTCAATGTTTAGAAGTAGTCCTGGCAGAAAGCGGAGAAGGAAAAGTTGCATAGATATTTAAACTCTAATCTGTTCTAAACAATTGTGCAATATAGAAATTGCAATAAAAAAAAACCCAAACAATTTCCTCTAAACAATTTTATTAAGTTCCGCTTATTGGTTTAACTAATAATGATCTTCCAGCCACTAGATTAAAAAAATGATGGTAGAAATAAATGCCATGCAGCTTCCACCCAAAATTTAGAACTTGAATTTTCAATAGGCATATAAAGCAAAGCCAGTGCCATGCCTTGTTTGACCTGGTGTCAGCCTCTTGCAGTCCCCTATGCAACATAGCTCAGTCTGGAGCAGGGAGTAGTGGCAGAAGGAATCGGTTGTGCTGCTGTGCAAGGAGAATGCTGATAGGAGGAGAAAGCAGGTGAGCTCATCAGTCTGCTGCTTCTCCTTCACTGTCCAGTCACATACTGGGCATGGGAGAAGTACTATGAGTGTAACTGTAGCTGAGAAACTCCGATCTTCTCCCATGCCAGGGCTGCGCTATGTGGCAGAAATGCAAATCCTTTGGCAAGTACAACAGCTCCAATATTTGTATTCCATATGTGTTTTTAAAGATTTAGCCATACATGCCCAAGCCAAATTAACTACAGGGATAATAGAATTCATTGTACCATGACTGTACACACTGACCGATTGGCATTTTATTGCACAACCGCATTGTCTTTGCTGCCTTTTGTGCTTTCAAGTGGATATTATTTGGCCATGGAAATTTTTTTGAGCCAAGGCCCATTATCCTCACATTTGTTTTTCCCTACTATAGGAAGCCTATATGCAAGCTTTTCAAGTATTAGAACTACTAAATTAGACTTTGTTAGTGGCATTGTATGACTTTAATTCCCTTTTCTAAAAAGTAAACTTAAAACAATGAGACAGATTGATATTACATTGTTTATAGAATGCTGGCAGAGCTTCAGAAGAATCAAATGTACATTTCTGCAGCAGTTTACTTCTCAGACTTTACTGCTAAGAATGAGAGTTGAAGAAATAAGACTTGCTGCACTAATAATGTAAATGTTTTCAATAGCTTAGTTCATACGAATACAAACTTTGTGGAAAAAAAATCAATTGTATTGAAAATGTGCAACTTGAGTGATATCCTGTGGACTTTTTATTAACCAAAGCTCTAGGAAATGATGTTTTCTAACATGTGTATAATGTTTTATATTCTGTGCAGCTGGCATGAACATGAGCCCTGTGTCTCGACTAAAGAAAACTTGGGCAAAAGTCAAGACTGCAAAGTTTGATATCCTTGAGGTATGCAAGGCTGCTACGATATGAAATGGAATTTATTACAAAGGAAAATTGAAATTTTCATTTTAGAATGTAGTGTTTCTACCGTATTAGTACAAAAGTAAGATACTGAAGATGGCAGAAAATCTGAACTGTAAAAGGTTGGGGGATGGAATAGCACCACAAGGGATCAAATTAGTCATAAGCTTACTTATGCATGTTGGAAAATTTAAAAAGAACAATCTAATTGGCTGCTATAAGCAAGCTATACTTAAGTGTCCCTTAATGTAATTTTGTGTTCAATAACCTGCCCTTCAAGTTGCAGTTGAGGTTGGTGTTCATTATTAGAAGTGTTGACCAACTTACTAGATATAAAGGGACACAAGTGTTGCCCCTGACATAACTAAAGGGTTACATGTAATGCTACAGATGTCTGTCACACTGCACATATAATATAAGCAATAGTTGGGGACTTCAGAACCTAATGCATGCGTGGTTGGAGGCCGGGAACATGCTGCAGGAGATGGTTAAAGAAATGGGGTGTGCTAGATGAGACTGCTAAAGATCGTTGCCAGCATAACCCATTTAAAGATCAATACTCCCACATTTGTCCAACCTACAGCTCGCTTGAATTTACTGGTCTGAGGGCCACACAAAAGGTTCCAAGGGGGCCACATGTTGGGCACCAGGGATTTATACTGTATACTTTCAAATATATGCTACCTTCACTATTGCTTTTGTGTAATTCTGTACATATTGTAAGTTTTTTGTAAATCTGTTCTTTCAGCATCAGATGGATCCTTCCAGCAACTTTTACAATTACAGAACTGCTTTGCGTGGGGCAGCTCAAAGGTCTCTAACCGCCCACAGCAACAGGGAGAAGGTATGTTGTCTGCACAACTTGGCAAACACTTGTAGGAGGACAGATGTTACTATTGTTTGCACAATGGATTTAGACAGGAATGCAAAACAGATGGGAGCTAATGGTAATAAGGGTGAAAAATTAACAACCTTCTTAATTAGACTGAAGTTGATAACCTAAGGAAATGGCAAAAATAATATTTTAAAATGGCTTTACAGACATTGCAGCAGTCTGCTGGTTATATTTAGTGGTTTTAAAAGCTGCAATTAAATATGCACTGGTCATTATCAAATAGGTAACTATGCTTATCAGTTTTTTAACTTTGAAAATGTAAATCCAATAAAGCTTTTGTTCAGTATTAGTGGATATTTTTATACCAGCAACTTATTAAGGTCTTGCACACAAGTATAAACATTACAGAATGTAATCCATAACATGGAAGTTGCAACTTGTAATGGAAACATGAATTCATGTTTTGCTTAATCTGCTTAATTATGTATTTAAAAGAAAAAGCAAATTTATAGCTTTATAAAGATGGGATAACTAGTAATATTATTTAATAATATCCTAAATAAATGACTTCACCTATACAGGAAGCAGGTAATCTGTATAAACTAGCTAAAGTAAATGTTACCTTATTTAGCATCCATTGTAAGGTGCCTGATTCAGTGCCACTTCTCCAGTGCCAGCCCCAAACGCAGTCAGGTGGGGTGTGTCTGTGTAAAGCATTATGCAAATACCAACTTTCAAAAAGTCAGTATTTGCTTAGGCTTTTGGATGGTTCCTGGGGTAAATTAGGGCATAACCGAAAAACTTAGGAGCACAATCCTTCTGGTGTAACCCTAACTCCAGCGGGTAATGGAGAGTACAGGTTGTACATAAATAAGTCTTCATTCTTGCATATTCCGACGTCATTGCTCAGCCAGGCGCAACATGGTTTAATTTAAAATGCCTAACCAGACTATACCTACCAAATAAATAATTAGACAAGCATGTGTATGCTGAAGAATAATGTCTTTTAAAACATGTATTATTCAGAGGCTTCAATGAAGCATGTCTGTTATGCTACATTGGTTTAACAGCATCTTGCTGAAATTGAGCACTGCACAACATTCTGAATCGCCTGGAAATGTAATTAACAACTTTCAGATTGCTCAGTGTTTATAAGCTTTGTGCTAGATCTCCAGATGTAATTTCCTGCATATTAACTGCTAATCTGTTAACTCTCATTACCATTCATAGGGAACTGACTTGTCTGTGGTTCAGTCAGGTGGTACCTGTATGTCTGGCAGCAGACATGATGATGGTGGGAAAATTCATATAAATACTCTTTCAATATTCAAAAAAGATTTATTAAACATGCATTCTAGGTGCAAAAAAAATTACGGAGGGTGGATTAAATAACAGTTGAAATTTTTTTCTAACTTGCTGGGAAATCATTCTTTGCAGAAAGTGGTTTTTGACAAATTCTATCAGTACAAATGGCTGATTAGTACACTGTGCAGTTATTGGTAAAAATATATTAGTTACTGTTCAAAGCACAAACAACTGGAAAGAACAGTCAAATACCCTCAAATGTTGCTGTTCACATAAAAAGATCACAAGATGAGCGACTGACAAACATTTGGAGAAATAATATTTGCTGTTTGTATGAAATTATGTATGGGAACTCCCTGCATAGACTGTACTGCACACTTAAACACTAAGGTTCTTTAACAGCCAGCTTGGTCACATTCCCAATTTGGTGACCTGACTTCCTTAAGCTCTTTTGCTTTTATATTTATAAATAAAATATCCATCTTTAGTAAGTGAAGCTTATAATTCCAAAAATGCTGTGTCGAATTCTTTCTGTGTATTGGATGGCTGCCAAGTTGCTTGCTGTGCGGCATCCATTTAGGAGAGGAGATTTTCAATATTTAAGGCATACATTTATGCCTTACTGTCACTTTTCATAGATGTTACTATTACAGCATACGTGTTAAGACTGCTAGAACCTTTCTACCTGTGCTATGACCACAGTAAATGTGTTGCTTACATAAGCCATGTGTATGTATTTAGCCTGGAAAAATAAGATGTACTCTGTTGAGCAGAAAGGCATAAAACCAAGAGATCTGTTGATGGTAATAGTTTGCTTTTGTTTTCATATAGATTGTGATCCCATTCTGCAGCCTGCTGATTAAGGACATCTACTTTCTGAATGAGGGCTGTACAAGTCGCCTCCCTAATGGACATGTCAATTTTGAGGTAAGTAAACTATCCCATTAGGGCAAAGCTTCAAAGTAGCTTTCAATTTGAGACCCTTGACCTTTTTATCAACATCGGTTTCACTGCGAACAGACTGGGGCTGATCTGTTAAGAAAATTGGAGGTGTTGCCAGGTTTTAATTTTTGTTGGAAAAATTAAGTGAGAATTCTGCTTGGCAACAACTTTATTTTTATGAAAACTGGAATAGGAAAAGTATAAAACAGTGTGTTGTCTTATACAACAAAAAATATATTCATGAAGTGCAAAGTGTAGTAACCTATAGCAACCTATACTGAATTCAGATCCGTGAAAGATGAATTGATATGCTGTGGGTGACTGCTGCTAGCACTTTGCTCATTACATTTTGATTAAATGTCGTGAAGTCACACCATATAACCGAAAAGGATGCAATCAAAGCTTACTCGAAAAAATCCTTTTTGTAATGAGTGCTGCCTTCCATATGCCCATCACTTTCAACAACTTCCTGGATTCCCAGTTTGTTTTGCATCTTTGACTGCTGCTTGATGTGATGCAATCTCAATTTTTCAAGGCTATCATGCATTGCTTTTAGCAAGCAATGATCATGTTACAGTGTTCATACGTTGAGTTGTAGTTTAGATGGCAGGCTTAGTTACAGTAGTGACATAAGGCAGTGCTTATTCACAGGGCTATGTCAGGTCAGTGAGGAAGTACATCCTATGGGCATCTTTAATAAGTTAGTTCACAAACTTCTAGATTCATAAGGTTATTAGGAGTGGGAAAGAACTTAGTGAAATTCAATATAGAAATGCATATTTATTTTTTGATCATAGATACCCTTTAAGTATTAAGTAGTTAGCTTTGTTGCTTAGACCCAAATCTTGGTTCAATTTTTTAAAAAATATGCTTCTATATAGTGTGCATTCTTATAGCTTTAGGGAGCGAAAGCTGTTCGTTCTTTGCAGAGACGTGCCATAGTTACACCACAACTAAACGAACACCTCCTTATGTAAAAGGATATATTCATTGGCTGAAGCTGAAAGTCTTGTGATCTGCTATTATGTCACCAGTTGGCCTAATTTATTTTAGTGTCTCAGGTCCTTGTCTCGCCCTGTAATTAGTCTGCTTTCTTCTGTCATTTTTCCAAGGCAGCTTTGAAAATTAAAATAAAGGCCTATTGTGGCAGTTTGGTCATGCATATTAGGAAGGGTCTGTTCCCTCAGTTCTTTCCTTTCTACATTTGTATTTTTTTTTCTTCTAATCTTCAGAAATTCTGGGAGTTAGCAAGGCAAGTCAGCGAGTTCACGGCATGGAAACAAGTTGAGTGTCCTTTTGAAAAAGACCGGAAGATCCTGCATTACGTCCTGACTGCACCAATATTTAGTGAAGATGGTATGAGTCTGTTTTTCTAATAATTATTATTTTTACTATTATTAGCACGGAAAAAAATCTAAAAAATAGTTGATCATTACTGTTAATCCAATTAATATAACTCCGTAAGCCATCTGTATTTTCTAATAGTTTGCACATCTGGGCTTATTCAGCAGTGCAAAAAATAAAGAAGTCAAACGGTAGCAACGCATAACAACAAATCAGAAATCACCCTTTTAACTGCTCTGTTTACAGTAAACTAAAATCTAATTGGTTGTTATGACTATGTGTTGTTGTTATGACTATGTGTTGTATTACTTTATTGAATAAGCCTGAGTGTTTTACCATAGAGCCTGGTTTGGTCTACTGTGTACAGTAATATGCAACTCATGGATTCCATTTTGGATTCATATGTTCCATTTGTGTGTGTGTATGTATGTATGTATGTATGTATGTATGTATGTATATTTTTAGATATATTCTTATAATAGGTGTTGGACTCTCTAGCGGGTAAAAGAGGGAAGACCATACTTCTGGGATGCTCAAGAAGGGCAATGTGCCATCAACCTAAAACTGGCGTAGCAGTCGGATGTGTGTAGATTGTCTGATGCACACACATGTCCCTTTTTTTTCTATGGGGAAATAACTTGACTAAATCTGGCCTTGTGTACATGGTTTTTATCCTAACCATTTGAGCAGCCAATTTTGGTGAGATTTTAAACAAGTCTTTTTGTAGGCTAAAGGTGTAAATTACAATTTGTTGTACCTGTTATCTTGATATTCCTTTCAGCTATGTCACATTTGTGTTGAACAGGTTTTCTGACCAAAGATTTCATTCTTTCCATGTTGCAGGACTGTATCTGGCCTCCTATGAGAATGAAAGTCCTGAGAATCACATGGAAAAGGACAGATGGAAAAGTCTGAGGTGTGTGTCAAAGTCCATACCAGCCCCCAAGCCTGTGTGTATTTCTGCCACACTGGATAGTCACATTCAAAAATCTGTTTGCAAACTCCAGTGACTTGAGTAGCCAGAGAAGCTACTGCCTTGTTTTAACTGAATGTTTACTTGTGTGTCTTTAAATTATTATATTTGATTTTTGTCCACTGTATTTTTCTATATTTTAGTCCTCCCATTTTTACATGTTTGAAGCATTAAATTATATCTTCATGTTCACCGTGTTGTGTTTTCAATTGGTGAAATGATCGGTTAGCTTAGCTTATTGTTTACAATTTATTACATGTTTCAATGTAGTTTTGATGATCCGGTGAAGCATATCTAGTGGGAAAACTAGGCAGTAACATATTCCTTGGCACTTTGCATTTAATTCAAAATAGGTCAATAAGTCCATTTCATGAGGCCACACTGTTATATCTTTAAAGGGTCAATCCACTTAGAAGAAATTGTTATGGTAGTTTAATGTTCAAGTAACTCGCAAAGACTGAAAGATTACTTTCATCTCTTGGTAAGATCTCAGCACTTGGGTTCCTGGGCACCTGCTTCCATTATTGGCTCCTACTCTACCTGCTGTTATTTCGGATAACAGGAAATGCTACAGGAGGAGCTGGAACACACAAAGATGGGTGTAAACACCCAGAACTACCAAGTAAAGTCAGGAACTGTGATAGATCTCGCTGTTAAAGTAACCAAGACATAAGCCGTAGGACTGACTTGGCTTACCAAGCTCCATCTGTAACTAATATGACTTTTAAATTGGCGGACGCTTTAAAAGGGAAAATATCTATGTTGGAACCCCAAGATGGCTCTGGCAATTTTTTGGCATCTGCACTGCATGCCAGTTGTGCTGACATTACATCAGCAGTAACGTCACATGTAGTGAAGCTGAATTCAGGTCAGCCTCACTATACCGAAAGTAGGCCTAGGAATTGGAGAGTGGTCATTCACATAGGTATTTTCCTTTTATTGCAAATTCCCTTTAATGAACATGCTTGCATTAATTTATCCTAACTTTAACAAAAACACTCGGCTGTAGATCCTCAAATCATCTCTGAATTGGTGCTGGCACTTCTGGAGGGTGGCCGTGTGTGTTGTAAAGTAGCCACCACTCCAAGCTCCCTCCCGTGATGGTCTACAATCTCGTGCTTCTAATTTGTATTGAGATTGTAGTCCATTACATGAGCGAACTTGGAGCGGTGGCTACCTTACAACACACACACTGACCATGGGGAAGAAAAGTTGCCATTCTCCAGAAGGAGGGACAGTGTTGGCACCAATTCAGAGATAATTTGAGGATCTACATCTGAGTGATTAAAAAAATGCATCTTATCTGGATAATACTTGAATGCATTTTTAAGGTTTAACTCCTGAGTTTAGTGTCCATTTAATAAGAAATAGAGTAGATAGATTATTATATATAACACATGTGCTTATACAGCTTGTACAGGCAATGATAGTGCTACAAGACTTTATTTAGATTTCTTTGAGAAACGCACACAATGTATGTCTATGGCATGAGGAATCGCTAGTCAAGATTTATCGTCCTCTGTTATATCTTGTTTAATTTTCTTATTTGTTTTTTTCCAGGTCAGCACTTTTGGGCAGAGTCTAATGTATGAAGTTGCTGCCATAAAATGGCCATTATTTATGGACACATTTGCACTGAGTGGGATTTGACTGATTGGAGCATGTCAGGCAGCCGTTTCTCCAGCACAGCAGAGGTGAATCACTGCAGCTCTAGGGCAGACAGGCAAATTAAATGAATTTCCAGTGACTGGGCTCCGGTGCCTGTTTAGGACAAACAATTAAGGCTATTTCACAGTCTTCCCTATGCTCAGCTTTTACATCTTCATTTGCGTATAGATTCCTTACTGGATCCCACCTTCTGCTTATCACTCCAACCCAGCTGTCAGTCTTACACAATAAGAATAAAGTCACCATGTGTGCTGCAGAGGACAAGCAGTACTTCAAGGTGAAGACAACGAAAATCTTTAAAAAAAAAACAAACTGAAAATCTCTCGCTGGACGGAGCCTCCACCCGTAAATGATGAACAGATTGGTTTCTAAACTAGTTTACTGCTGGATAGTAAACTGTGAACTGTTAATAAATATTACTAATATTTCATGTATACCATTTGCTGTCATTTCAGATCTAAAATGTCTGGAATGTAGGTAACAATATAGCACAGTAAATGTGTGAATTGACTGTTACTGTGTGTTTGATGTGTTTACAGTCTTATTTCCCTTTTTTTTCTTTGTATTGTCTTTTCATATTCATGTCTGTTGTGCTATTATGAATCTCATTTATTTATTACACTGCTCTAACCAGCAAGGCTCAGAGCAAGTTGTGCACTGAACATAATACTGAAGTAAACCTAACTGTCCTTGTCTTGCTTCGCCTGCCATCAGTATACTTTTAGAAGTACTGTAGGCTGGAAAGCCTTTGTTTGTTCTACAAACAACCTATAGGTGTTTGCCTTGTCCTTCAGATCAGTTATGTACAGGAGCAGCAAACTGACCCTGTGCTTTATTACCAAAAGGAAATGCATATGCATCATTTCCTAAATAATTGGCACAAGAGGCAAAACTGCTCAACTGCTTTGTATCATGTTTTTATAATGAAGTTTAAAAAAAGTCTATATTACTATAGACTGAAAAAGCTGTGAGAGAATAACATGTAATTACTGGTTTATTATGTAATGGTCTTCCTCATACTACTTTCACTAAGCCAAGGTTTGTTTCTGTCATATAACACAGACAAACAGACCAATTTACCTCATGTTTTTCCCCTATAACCTACAATTAACCGTAAAGACGTAATCTAGCACTTGGAAGTCGTTCTGAAACAATGCTACATATTCCAATTGACTGAAGGAGGGCTTTTTGGGCATGTATTGTATAGGAACATGATGGAAGATGAATGTGCTAGTGACAATAAGACAGGATTGGTATGTAGGTACTCTACTGTATTTTTCAAGGATATTAAAGGTCATGCAGGTGTTAAAGGAGTTGAGCATTTAAAGGCATATAGATGCTTATTACACACACACAGATGTGTACATGCTTACTGTTGCATATGAGATGTAATAGTATTCCGAATAAATCCAGCTATGGGTTTATCTGATGCCATAGCAGAAGACGTCATCATTTTTAGCTAACCGCTTTATAGGATTAGGGATAGGGTCAGAGGATTAAACATATGCTTAGGGACCCAAGGAGCGAAAAATGTATTCACTCTTGGAAAGATATTGTTATATTCTTGTTCAGGTACATGGATGGCGTAGCCATTCACAGACAGACCCTTCACTTCCTAAGTAATCGTTGAGCACCCCGAAGCGGTGGCAAATATGTCCATCTGACTTGCATGATTTTATGTCAGATATTTTTTTGTTTCTACTGACATACCTGCGCCATGATGGTTTGCATTTCTTATTCGTTCAGTAATTATTGTTTTTTGTCACTGAAGCTACAGATTTTTGCTCATAAATGGGTCATTTACATACTGACTTGCTGCAATTTTTTATTTTTTTGCAAGTGTTCTAAAAATTAGCCAACGATATGCTACTAAAGTCCAAACACAATTTATCTCTGTTCATGTAAACCTCCATTTACTTAGAACAAAGGCAAACAAAAAAAGTAATATATGCTTAACTTTGACATAATGATACTGAACAACTTGTGTATGCTCTGTTATAATACAATATTTTTTTCTATAGAAATAGAGATGTTACTTACCGTTTATTGATATCCTATAATTATATTTAAGTATTTGTATATGCAGAAAAACAGCACGATGGCCAATCACCCATGTAACATGTTTTTCTGAAAAATTAAAAAGGGGATTAACATACTCAATTAGTGCCAAATCCAGTGACTGCCATATCTAGAAAATGATATGCTCATTGCTATTCCTAAGACATTTGTCAGAATTTCCATAATCAATTTTGAAGACATTTTCACACACATGAAAACTGCAGGGAAATGAATATTCTGACAAGCAGCTGTTCCGACAAGACATTAGACACCTCCCCACTACTTTGCATGAATACATTTAGCAGATCCCTGGAGGAGAAGGACATTCTGTGTCCTAAATTGAAGAGCAAAAGAGCATTCAGTTTCTCATATCACGGTTGGTTGTATAGTTGTGCAGCTGGTTGGCATAAAGCTACAAAGTCTTTATCTGGATCCCAAGAAAAAATAAGAAAGAATATTGGTCGCCAGGGATCAGTGTGAAAAATGTGGAATGGTATTCTTGTAAAAACGCAGTTTAAATGTATAGCACTTTCCACCTATAACAGTTCAACAGATGTTCTTTAACTTTAACCCTAAAGTCTCAACAATGCAGTTCCATAATATAAGCATGTTGGCTGTACATAGGAAAAGTTGTGTATGCATATGACTTAAGTATGAGGTGTGGCTACTAAAGCTATTTGACATGGACACTTGCGGAGAATATTAGTATTTTCTTCTATATTTCCTTACATACATGCAGTGTTATTTTTCACTTTTAGAATTGTAAGGACATAAAATATATAATTTGCAAGAAACACATTTATAACCATTCCAAAAAACAAATCCGGAGTCAATCATTGTTTGGGAAAAGCCTATGCAGTGAAAGATGTATATATTTTTTTTAATTAGTGGTACAGAACTATAGGTCACGGAAGCATTGTTTTCTTATTTTCCTCAGTTACAGTATGCCCAGTACTCCAATAAACAGGTACTGTAGTGAAGGGGCATTCCAAGAATATGGAAAGCTGACCTCTACGTAGGGCGTGTGAAGTGTTCTTATACTTAAGAAGTGTGTAAATACAACTGTAATGTATTTTGACTTGCTTATAACAAGCATTTCTAATTTATGTAGTTGAAATTAAACTGTACATACCAGTAAACAGCATTGTATAAATTAATTATTTTGCGCGTGTGTCTTATTCTGTACGTACTATATCTGAATATATGTACTCGCAGTTCTTATGGACATATTAAAAGCCATGCCCCAGAACTTACAATCTAACAGCCCAGTCCAAAAAAGTGTAGATCCTGATGTGGCAATAGCAATTTTGGGTGTTGTAAAGCAGGCTCTCTCCAAGCTAGGTTTGGCCTGAGTCCTTATATAAACAAACTAACAGGGTTATTCACAAAGGGGTGACGAGTTTGGAGAAGGCAGGAGAAGGGAACAATCTAGGACAACATAGCTAAACATAGCTTTTGAATATTCGTACAAAAATCTACCAGAGTATACCCATTTTAACATCCCAGTCCTGTAAGCATACAGACCTCTACATCCTAGGACCACATTATACAAAAGTCAATTAACTGTGTATTTAAAGGAGAACTATGAGGTGAGTGCTTTTCACTCTTTTCACAGTCTCATTGTCACAGGTCGGCTCAGTAGATCGGGAGGTGAGCGAACACATACCGGTGTTCGCTCACTTCTCGATCCTGTCACGGCTCTCTGCCGTGACAGGGGAGGGGCTGGATTCCCCCCTCCCCGCTCCGATCCACCAGCGCTGACTGGCGGAACGGATGGGGGAGGGGGCGGGTACAGCTGGCTCTGCCTCTAGATAGGCAGAGCCAGCTGTCACGCAGCTGGGCGGATCTCGACATCGATGTCGGGATCCGCTCCGGTTGCGGCATTTCAGTATACCGCGAGCTTTAGCTCGCGGTATACTGAGCTTAGGGTGACGGGAGGACGCTAATTTGTGTCCTCCCGTTACCCTTAGGAGAACTATGGGGAAAAGCCCTGACCCCATAGTTCTCCTTTTTAACTTTTTTAAAATTTCTTGACATGGAAAAACCTCAGAGCACGCCTGAGGAAAATTAAAAGAACATGCAGTACATAAACAGAACACTCTACAGATTAGTGTGCCTTCTAGGAAATTAAGCCAAGAATGCATAGCATTCTGTCTACTAAGGTGGGTTCCCTCTTGGGGTGAAGTATACAATGTATGTACAGTATATTGACAGTGGGAGAAGGATTTATGCGTTTTAATACCACAAATATTCCCTAGCACAAGCCAAATATATGTGCAGTGCAGTCCTCAAGTATATTTTAAGTAATTCTTGCTTACTAGCCTGGGTAGAGGCTGTTGACTGCAGAATGTGTCATGGGGCACCGTTTGAGCACCAATACAGATAGAGAAAAATATTAATGCCTACATCATCTCAGAAATTGTCTGTACTGTATATGAATAAGGAGTCATAGGGTGGGTATATTGCAAGATTTAATATATAAAAGGTAGGGTAGAGTAAATTATTGTTTTAAAATGCAATTCATTATTTAATCTAAACCGTTTTTCTAAAGAGGGGCAGCTTTAGTGCACACTTCGACTGTATTCATCACTTGCTTGGCTGTTACGCAACACTAGGGCTTTAATCTTTCCTGAGTCACTGCCCCAAAAAAGTATGCTGATCAGGACAAAATCTGAATCATGGAGGCTGACACTGCTGACATGCTTTTGAGAATGCTAATTTTCTGGCTGTCATGCTGATGCTTTGGCTTCAATGCTGTTTGAGTTGCTTACCTGGAGAAGGTACAGAGGTAAGGGGTTGTGACATTTTTCTTGCACTCATTTACAGTTTGATTGCCCTGGCTCAGTGATTTAAAATAATAAAGTCAAGCACAGTCACACATCTATTTGTAGAAGGAAACAAATAATTACAGCCCCTATACTTCACTCATGACAGATTCAATGTGTGCTATATTTTGAAAGCATAAAGGAAGGTATAAGCCACATGGTTTGCAGACACCACAAATCTGTTGTTGGGAGTCTGTCATACTTTTTCTTATAATAAATCTCAAGACCAGTTTTCCAACTGAAAATTAGTCATTTTTAGGTTGGTTCTTTTTCCCACCATAGTTTAAGGGCTAGTTCACACCAGCCACAGTGCGTTCTGACCAGAACGCACTGGATCGCATTGTAGCCGTCTCACTTTGTTGTGGGACGGGAGGGGGCGTGGCGGTGCATTGAACTCAATGGCACCTTAGCCAAGCTCTCCAGCCGCAATGCAAACGGCCGCACGGGAACGCAAGGCACATCAATGCCTGCGGTCTGGTCAGAAAACAAAATGCTGCAAGCATTGATTGCGTTCAATGCACCGCCACGCCCCCTCCCGCCCCACTTCAAAGTGATCTGGCCACAATGCGATCCAGTGCGTTTCGGCCAGAATCGTGCCGGAACACACTTTGGCTGGTGTGAACTAGCCCTAAAGCAAGGGAAGGATCACCATCATAATTTTTAACAAACCTTGCTAATACTCTTTCTACTCGGCTGACCAGTTAAGCAAACATCTAATTTCCTTTACTTTTAATTATATTATTATAGTATAAAGCAAGGCATTTTCCAGACACAAAAGCAAGAACGAAGTGCAGTAGCCAACAGCAACCAGTATGAAATATTGTCAAAACTGGACAGACTAATGTATACTAATATGTGGTAACAATGCTCTACACAGGGCCAGATTTACCAATTTGCAACCCCTGGAATTTATAAAGGGTGTCTACGGCAGTCTGTAGAATTCCATCACTCATCCTCATAACAAATGTCCGATCTTACCCAGGTTCATTTACCTGCTGGAAACTGAGCACTCTGTCTGGCCACTGTACCTGTCCTACAGGCAGGCACAGTGGCCAAGGCCTTTTGTCCCAAGCGTATACATGACTCACTCTGAGTATTAGCATCTCACTGTACACCAGATCAGAGTTGGTCTTAATGCCAGTTCCCTAATCTGTAAACTGATGGTAATTCTTAAAGTTCTTAAAATGGTAATAAGAAATACACCTGAATCTGTCACATGTGGGAACTGCAATCAAAACTGTTGCAAGGCTTTCATTAATTAGGCACAGGTTATCTAACAGAACCATACTGTAAGAAAAGTGGTGCACATGTTTTAGTAAATTTCCCTCAGTAAGTCTGTACCTATAGGCTGCCGGGGCAAGCAGGCAACTTTTCCCTGGTATTGTTACTATGCACAACATTTTTTTTCCATCATTAGAAATGCAGTAACTGTATTTAGGTTTCTTTACACGTTGTCACAAAATTCAAAGTCAGGACTGGGGAAAAAAAAAGAAAATGTTCAGCATAAAAGAGGAAATTCTCTCAAAGGGGGATGTTGCTTTGCGTTGGTGTTCCAATGGGCTCCAGTAATGGATATCTAATTATAGATCCATTAATTGCCTTACTAAATAAACCAGATGATATAAGAAACAGTGTTCCCACAATGTTGTAGCTATAAGAAATTATGCATTACAATTATATATACAATTATGTAGTTATAAGAAAAGCTTAGAGGGCATGCATGCAACTGAAATCTGGAACTGTGCTCAGTAATGACTGATTGGTGCAGTTCCAGCTGCTGTATAGCTGGGTGTATACCATCATATATTTTATATATGAGAACATAAACATGGGTTCCGTATAATCAACATTACCTTAGTAATAGACTGTTTATGAACATATTTAGTTTTTGGCTTTGTAATTGGCACAGTAGAGTGGCAAAGTACTACAAGCAAGAGGAACATTCCTCAACTTAGGTTAGTCGGTGAAGCCATGCTAATTATTCCTTTATAACTCTTGGACAACTTTGCATCTGGAACATAGTTACATAGTCAGGTTGAAAAAAGACATGTCCATCAAGTTCAAAAAATCCTAAACAGAACAATATTAACCCCTGTTGATCCAGAGGAAGAGAAAAAACCTAATAAAGCATGGTTCCATTTGCTCCAACAGGGGATACAAAATTCCTTCCTGATCCCATAAGGCAATCGGATATTCCATGGATCAACAATCTCTGGTGCTTAATATACCTGTAAGAACTCCATATCCAGTAATATTCTGTGCATTTAGGAATACATCCATATTTTTTTTAAACAATTAACTGAGCTAGCTAGAACTAGCTCCTGGGAGGAGTCTATTCCACATTTTCACAGCTCTAACTGTGAAAAATCCTTTCCGTATGCAAAGGTTAAACCTCTTTTCCTCCAGACGCGAAGAGTGCCCCTTGTCCTTTGCAGTGACCCTAAAGTGAATAATTTTGCACCAAGCTCACTATATCGACCTTTCATGTATTTATAAATAGTGAACATGTCCCCCCTTAATCGCCTCTGCTCCAGAGAGAACAAATTCAGGTCAGCTAATCTTTCCTCATAGCTGAGCTCCTCCATGCCTCTTATCAGTTTAGTCGCAACATCCTTTTTGTGAACTGGTGCCCAAAACTGAACTGCATATTCCAGATGAGGTCTTACTAATGCTTTGTACAGGGGCAGGATGATGTCTCTATCTCTGGAGTCTAGACCCCGTATAATACAAGAAAGTGTTTTGCTTGCTTTAGAAACTACAACTTGATATTGCATGCTATTATTCAGTCTATGATCTACAGGAACACCCAGATCTTTCTCCATCATTGACTCCCCGAAACATACTCCCCCCAGAGAGTATGACGCATGCAGGTTTTTAGTCCCCAAGTGCAGAACTTTACATTTATCAACATTAAACCTCATTTGCCAAATAGATGCCCAATCACACAGTGCATTCAGGTCTGCTTGTAAGTTGGAGACATCCTGTAAGGACTGTATTCCACTACATAACTTGGTGTCATCTGCAAACACAGAAATAGTACTTTTAGTTCCCAATTCTACATATTTTTTAAATGGAATAAACACTAAGGGGCACAACACTGAACCTTGGGGGTTCACTAACAACCTCAGACCATTCAGAGTATGAATAATTGACCACCACCCTCTGAATACGGTCTTTAAGCCAGTTTTCTACCCAATTACAGATTGAATACTCTATACCTATTGACCGTAACGTATACATTAGCTACATGTGGGGAACTGTGTCAAACGCTTTTGCAAAGTCCAAGTATACTATATCCACAGCTTTACAGTCATATACAAACTAATATTGTATAGTCATTTATTCCAAACTACATAACTGTGTCAAAATTCTTGGCTATTATCAATGCATTCAGGGAAATCATGACTTCCATGGTGTAGGTTTGGTAACCAATGAGACAACATAACCAGACAGGTTATGGTGAGGTGGCACCACAATGAACCAATACGAAGCACAGAAGATCATTCTGAAAACAGAAGTTTTTTGCATTCCTCAATGGTTTCTAGTTTGAACTTGAAAATCATAATATTGTGTCAGTAGAAATTGTTCCTTGTTAAGTGAATCAATAACTTTTACACTTTAAATCGTTTAACATTTTATTAAGCATGCCATAAATTGCTTTCCAACAATGCCCTTAGCAACTAGATGACATCCTACAGAAAGAGAAAAATGCTTTTTAAATACCCTTATTGATTCTGTTAGCAAAATCTACTCCCTTTCATGCTTCAGAAACAATATAGAAAGAAAGGCATTTTGTCACACAATTAGTTGGTAATTATTGATTGTGCACCACCAGAACATAGGTGTGGAAATTAGATTATGATGACAATAAAAGACAGAAATTATTACTTTGTCATGCTGACAGATTGTGAACTGATGGCTGGAGTCAAGAAACTATTTTTCTATTTGTATTGTATATACAAAGCACATCACGCACATCTACTTGTATTGTATATACATATATATTTTCTGAACATGACTACAAAGATCAGGCTGCAGTTGATGAAATATCAAGATTAAATTATAAACTGGACAAAATTAGTATACCATTGATGCAATTTAAGAATTTCATGGCATGCCATGTGCGGTTATTCTAAAAAGAGCCAAAGTAGAGATTATTCTTAGTGTTCGAGATGTAATCATAGATAGTCTTAACTAGGTCTAAGGTTGGAGACAAAATGTAATTTGAATATATTCCATTATAGTTGAAAGTCTCTACAATTGATCATATTATAGTCTGTTTTTCCAACCTTTTACTGCACATGTCAAGGTAAGACTGGAACTTACTGACTGCCATTGTTAAAGTATATGACAAGAGGAATGCCTGATCCAGTTTCTGATGTCCCTGATGACTGGTTTGGAAAAAGATTGTGTATCTGTACACACACTTCCCATCTTTTCACTGCTAGTAAGGGTAGACTGGACTGGGCCTTCTAAACTTTTTGAAGATATACTGCAGAGTCTATGGCCTATGTGCCAGGCATGTTTTTAATCTCCATTACAGCTCTATCCATAGACATAATAAATACCAGTAGATGTACAGCATTTTTTTGTATAATATTTCTTTGTTTCTATATATAACAATACAGACATATAAACATGTAAGCATCCTGTTAAAAGACTCTTCCAGAGAGAAATCCAATCAAAAACAGAAGAGAAAGATATTCATAAAACAGCCACCATAAATTCTCCTTCCCATTGGTATTAAAACCAGTCTTCCCCCTTAGGGGTCTCAACTAAAAAAAAAGCAGTAAAACGAATTGAAAAAAAAAAAAAAAAAGAAGTACAGCCTTTTTTGTCAATTAAATGTAAATGAATGAGTATTACAACCCTTGCATATCACCCTTGAATGCTCCACAATAATGCAATAAAAGGAAGACTCTCCATGGTGTAAAACTATTTAGTTAAGTGAATAAAAATAATGAAAAACAATTAAAGCATTTAAGAACAATATAAAGAGACAGAGGCGGAGGAGTGAAGTTTCTATTCCATAAGATGGAAGAAGCGCTTTCTGACCAATTCCAGTGAGTTTACCCAATGACCTTGTCAAGCTCATCTTCTGACACCTGGGAGAATACTGGAGTTTTGCACATTGTTGCGTGGTTGTTATTGGTTTCCACAGTTGGACATTTGCATGATATGATGAACTGAACCATTGATTATATGCTTTATTGAGATTGAACACAGGAGGACTTGCTGATATTTGTATATCACTATTTTTGTTGTTTATATATTTTATTCTCATTACACATCCAGTAGGAGTTTTTGATTTTGATTGTATTCGAATATTTTTATCTACACATTATTTTAATTTTGGCAGCGCTGTGTTTAAGCAGTTATAATAAATTTAAAAAAAATAAGCTGCACAGAGATTGTTGTAGAACAATAAAAACATATCAGTCAGTCAAAAGACAAGACTTGACCAGCTATATTTTGTAAATCAAGTGCATTAATGAGTAATCTAATTTCAAGCGTGCTTGCTATTTTGTATGCATCACTGACATTGCTCAAAAAGATCCTTACTGATTTTTGTTTTGTTTTGTACAGTGAAGACAGAGAGCCTGGGATCAAACTATGGAATTATAGCTCCACCATGTGTCTGAAAAGCAAAATGTTGGGCAAAACTGAAAAGGCAATCAAAATGTTTTAGCTTTTTTAGGACTTCCACCAACTAATTAAAATGTATCTTTCAGCTGAGATGGCTAAAGTAAACCTATATCTGCTTGCTATGCTTTACATAACATTTTTACTGAAAATTGCTCTGACTTAGTGAACAAACATAATGGTATTGGACACTGTGTACTCACATAGATTTGCAGTAAAAGGAAAAGCACATTAAAAATGGCGAATGTTGAGGTATGTTCATATAGATTCCTGTTACCTCTATTTTTCATCTTGGAAAATCCATCTTTGCAGAGACACTGGTGGCATTTGGAGTAATGGATGCTAGCTGAGGCGGTACGTATGAGCACCAGAGGGGGCCTATCATGCACATGTTCAGGTTATCGTAAAGGGCATTACAGGACACAGACACCAAAAGAGGTTTAGGTATTTAAGCTAGCTACATTTAATATATTGGCAATTACATTTTCATGTAAAACATGTTTATATTATTTGATTTTTTTATATGCCTAGAATTCGGCTTTGTATTATGCCTAGAATTCGGCTCTAAAGTGGAACTCCACTTTAGCTGAACAAAAAAAACAATCCCCTTTGGGATTGTACATTGCAATTTCACCATGTCCTTTCCAAGCTGAATTCCGAATGGGGAGGGTCTGGGTTCATTAAAAGCATCAGGTGCACTTTCATTGTTTTAATGAGGAAAGCTGCAGTGTTTGCATCTCTTTAAAAGTAGATAACAATTAAGGGAGTATCTCACCAAAAATTACATGTCTGTTGCAGAGGATGTCTTAAAATTTACTGGTTTCTTCTTATTATTATTATCATTATTATTACTATTATTTATTTATTTAGTATCTTAGTGCAGACTTCTGGAAAAATCTGTGAGTCAATCACCCAAGCAGTAAATCACATTTCTCGGTGCATTCCATACACCAACTGTGTACAGAATGCCTCCAATTGCATTGAATTTTTTGAACAGTTTTAGAAATTTACAGCAGCTTCAGACTCAAATGGAAAGTCATTTTTTTTAACATTAAATAACAGATTGCCTTGTGGAACAATTTTATGCACTTTATTTTTTTTTAAATTAAAGTAGGGCTGCGGAAATTAACGATTAATTTCTCGATTAATCGTTAATCTTTTTGATAGATACAAATTTTTTTGATCACTAATGAAAATACTCACCTCTCCGCCGGCTTCCGGGAGTCCCGTCACAGATCCGGTGACATCAGGGACATCGACGTCACCGGACTCCTCCCCCCTTCCCCAAGTTGCTCCGTCGGCTAACAAAGGGAAGGGGGGAGGAGTCCGGTGACATTGATGTCTATGGCATCACCGGATCTCTGACGGGACTCCGGGAAGACCCGGAAGCCGGCAGAGAGGTGAGTGACACTGCATTTTGATGCCACAAGCCCCCAGTGAGATGTTTTAGATAATTTAGATGCCGAGCTAAAATAAATCAAATCATCCACTTCCAGTGCTTTAGGCATTACAGTTTTTGTTCACAGCTGTGGTACAGGGAGGATCTTTAATTCATACCCAAACTATCCTGTTAAATAATGTGGGCTAAATGCTTATGGTTAACTAGTACTCATACGTATAATAAGGGTACGCTTTTCAGAGAAGTAATGAAGCTGTTTAAATAAAACATTTCTATAGTGATGACAATGCTGTGCTTTTACATACTGCACATTCACAACTTTGCCTGTCCAAGAAGCCTACAATCTAAGGTCCCCATGTCACATACTGTCACCGGACTCCTCCCCCCTTCCCCAAGTTGCTCCGTCGTCTAACTAAGGGAAGGGGGAGGAGTCCGGTGACGTCGATGTCCGTGATGTCACCGGACTCCTCCCCCTTCCCTTCGTTAGCCGACGGAGCCACTTGGGCCGGTGATCTGTCGACACTGAGAACTTATCGAGTTCTGCGACCGCCTGACTTCCGGTTTCGTTACAACTAAGAGGTTTGCCCAAGAAACTTGTTCTGCACAAGTGCCAGCCAAGGCATTGGCCTATACACGTACAGCACAGCAATTAAGTAATAAAATGAACTAGGATCACACTAATTCAGCACGTTATTATTGTGAATTGCCCCACTCAAGTGGCGGCCATATTGAGTGGGGCACGTGAGATTAATAACGTGCTGGATTAGTGTGATCCCAGTTCATTTTATTACTTCATTGCTGTGCTGTATGTGTATAGGCCAATGTAGCTGGATCTGTATGTGCGTTATAATTAATCGAAATGAATCGATTTAAAAAAATTTTTTATTAATCGAACACAAAATTTTTAATCAGTAACAGCCCTAAATTAAAGTGAAGGTAATGCTTTGCCCTGCATAGCACATATTCATTTTAGTCCTTTCTCTGTAAACTCTATGGGCAAAAGCAAGCACTGCGCAAACTGTTGGCGCTATTTAAATCCTGTATAATAATAATAATAAGTCAGAAACGAAAACCTGCCAAGCAAATATTTTCACTGCCATCAATTAGTTTTTGTCCCAATTGTTTTCCTGGTTGCTAAAATTTTCATTCTCCTTGTTCTGTGTGTTAATTTTAAAATTGTAAACTACAGAAAGTAGGGGTCTGGTTTATTTTTCCTTTTAATAAGGGTTTATTGAAGTACGCGTGTACTGAAAGAAATGCGTAAGCTGCTATTATTGACTTCCTTCTGGAAATGCAAGTTACCTAGCTGTCTTTGACTTCAGCACTTTGATTTACTGACCTAGAACAAGCATGCAGCAAGTGAAGTTAGATTTTGTGATTTTCATTCTTGCGTGACTTCTATGTCCGTGACACAAAAAGTAGTGAAGCCACCTGATCGGCATGAAAGCCAGGCAACTAGCATTTTTAAATAGAAACATAAGCAATGACAGCCTACATGTTTTCCTTAGTAAAAGTTTTACTTTAAATGTAAAATTAAATTGTTGATGCATTTATTTGGCATCCTCTTATCCAAATTTGCTTATCTATCCTACATGTTACCAAGTTACCTGAACTTTTTATGCTTGGGGGTAGATTTATAAATAATTCACATGACTGTTCACCCTGCGAATATCTGTGAACGTTTGCTCTGTGCAAATATATGCACAAAATAACACTCTGTAGTGTTTTCCTTTACAAGTGTAATTAAATTCAAATATTCTGGATTGTAATATCACATTATGGCCACTAGATGGAGCTGAAGGGCATACAAATACTTATCTTCTATGCTACTATATGGTCATCTAGTGGCCATAATGGAATGTTACAAACAGAACATTAAAATGTAATTACACTTGTAAAGGTCAAATCTAAACAATGTTAATTTGTGCATATATCTGCACAAGGCTATTGTTTGCCCTGTGAATTGTTTATAAATCAACCCCCTGGTGTATGCAAGTGAAACCCTTTTTTAAAATTTGCAAAACTCAATTTTGCACATTCACTGTTCATCACAGTTGTTTTTGCCCATTTTTAAAAGGACATTTTGTCCAGATTCCCTGGTCAAACATAGCATCAAACAATGCTAGCCCATGTCCTCCAGCATCTGTTACTCAGTGGGAAAAGGGCTTTACCATACTATTAATCCTATTTCTCATTTAGTGACTTTATATTCATTGGAAATTCACCCATCATTCACCCCTTTATCACTTTGCACCACATTCCATTGATTCCCTGTTTTGGAGAGGGGAATGTGTATTTTAAAATTCTTCTATGCTTTGGAGCTGTGGATGTTTTTTCCTATGGAGTGTCTGAACCAGTGTGTTTAATAGAAGTTCAGCACTCTGATGCTTACCTTTTTTTTCTAAATAAATTAAAAAAAACTGTGTCTGCCCTCCCAGAGCTAACCAGGGCTGATATCACCATAGCAAGGTAGCAGCAAGCATGTATCCCCCTTCTAGTTGGATATCAGCCTGCATTCCTTTCAGCATAGTGGTGGTGTTACCGAAAAAAAAAAACAGAGTTCCTCCTTCAAAAGAACCAGTGCTTGATGTCATTAGCACCATTGCCAACACCCCCTCCTGGACACCCGGGTTGCCATCAAGGGGGGTGCTTTTATACCAACTACCTGACCTTCATGTGGGGTAATTAGGTGGTCGACCCTTTCTTTGTGAGCTGGTTTTAGGACTCCCTCAAATGCCTAAGTTAGAAAAAGAATTGCATAAGTCCTTTATTATCAAGTCCTTTATAATTCTTTAACTAATTTTTAGTTTTCCAGGGTGCACAGATGTCCCATATCGTCTGATCTGTAATCCAGCGAGGTCAGCTCAGAGGAAAGAGGATTGTAAGCTTCCTTCCTCACTGATCAAATGTTTAAGCCCTGTCAGATTCTCCACACTGGACATGGTTTAAGTGTCCACGGATCATCTAAGAATGTTGTTCCCTGTGACATCATTACCCTTTTTATGCCCATAATTGGCCAAGGAAAAAAATCTTTTTCAACTCCCCCTCCCCAGCTGCCTGCATAATCGAGTAAATGTTGAAAGCACCCAATGGGGAAATCATGTCAAATTTTACATGGAAATAGATTTTTTTGCATTAGGAGATTTTCTTAATGAATCTGTGATAAAGATAACCCATATGCTTCATTTTAGAAGCTGGGAAAGAGCTCTTAATAAAAAAAAATTAGCACCCTGGACGGCAGGAAATATTTGCTGACATTCCCTGCTATGTTTTAATATGGAAGCCATGCTTTGTCAATGTCAGCCCTCCACTAATGCATCATAATGACTGATTCATAAAGCAGAGCTGTCTATTGTTCCTGATTTAGACATGTTCAGCTAAGGCATGCTGCAGCGGAGCTAATTATTTGAATTCATGCACATGCACGTGACTATTACAGCCATTATATTAGCAACGTGTTTATTCCATAGAAAGGTTGTTTTATCAGAAATTACATTGGTATTTTTTGTGGACAACAGTGTTTAGCGGAGTAACTGGTAACTCTTAATGATTTTTAACTTGCTACTCCTTGTGAAACAATATTCTTTTAAAGCCGGGGCATCAGCATAACAGCAAGGCATCTAGCATTGATGGATTAGCATATATCTCTGTGTAATGCCGGTCATATAGCCAAATTTGGGCAGTCAAAAATACATTTTTCAATCGTTGTTTCTCGTTCAATATGTTTAAAGTTTATTTGAAGACTAGCAAAAATCAGTTATGCATTAATTAACCAGTTATACCTATAATTAACTGTATAATTTTGCCTTTTCATATAATATATGCAAATAAAAATAACAAAAATGGCTTGTCAATGTTGCATAAATCATAACTAAAGTTAGTAAAAAAACCCTTTTGTTTGTCAATAGATGAGAATCCAATCATAGAAGGAGCAGTAACTTATGAAAGAAGACTTCTACCACCATCTAGTGATAAAAGAAGGAAGTACATATTATTCACGTTAACAGAAAAAAATGTCATTAACACTTGAAGCTGAGCTCCAGGCGTTAAAAAATATACTCCTGCAGTGCCCCCCAACACTGCACTGCTTTTGCAAGTGATATTAAAGTCAAAAGGTTTTTAAACTATTTCAAATTATGATTTTATCACTTACAATAGATGCTGCTCCTTGATGTCCAAAAAGTTTAGCTTCTTGCAGAATCAGCTGGTCCCCTAAACACTGGCCCTGATATCCTGTTTTAGAGTGGCTCCTTTCCCTTGCTGGGTCCTATGGAACCACCATTGTGTGTGCTAGTAAGCTGTATGTGTCTTCATAAACACACATACATGGAAATGCAAGGCACTCCCCTGCTCCTCCCTTCTCCAAGCTAGTAGTTGGACAACTGCTCGAGACTGTGCTGTCTCTTGTGATCTTGTACTAGACAGGAAGTTCAGGGAAGCTGAGCTGAGAAAGTTGGAAGCAGCTGTTGGGAAACATGATGATTGTATTTGCTTGGGCAAAATTGTAAAGGAACACATTGCGGGGCAATATATATTTGTTTGATCGGATTAAGTTTTTTACATTTTTAAAAATAGGAACATTTAAAAAAAAAAAAGTTATAAGAAAATATAGTGCTGAGGAGGTTATTAACGATAGGAGACATACATTCCACATTCTAAAATTGCTCCACACTAAAATTGTATTTCATTCCTTGTATTTTGTAACCTATACTCCCAAAATAAACTGAAATCCCAGACATATCATATACCCTATAAATCAGGACAACTAAAATCATTAATTATTAATTACTTTCTGTTAAAGGAGAACAAGGGGGTACGTTTTTACCCATAGTTCTCCTAAGGGTCACGGGAGGATACAAACTAGCATCCTCCCGTGACCCAAAGCTCAGTATATCGCGAGCTACAGCTCGCAGTATACTGAGACCGCCACAGCCGGGACGGATCCCGACATTACTGTCGAGATCCACCCAGCTGCGTGAGTGACAGCTGGCTCTGCCCCCTCCCCCGGGCGTTCCGCCAGTCAGCGCTGGAGGATCGGAGCGGGGAGGGGGGGTTGGAATCCCAGCAGGGAGCCGTGAGTGACAGTCACGGCTCTCTGCAGGGAGATGATTGAGAAGTGAGCGAGCGACGGTACGTGTTCGCTCACTTCCCGATCTATTGAGCCGACGTGTCACACGTCGGCTCGAACTATGAGGTTGAGTGGAAATCAATCACCTCATAGTTCTCCGTTAACTACAATTATTATGCACACATTATTATTGCCAAAACTGAGAAAAATTTGTTTTTATTTTCATTTGAATTTTTTTATCAAAAGAAAGTAAGAGTTTATATATGCATATGTCACATCAAATTAAAACCCATTTTGTCCTTTAAAAACCAAATACATACCAAATATGGCAAAATTGCTCTGGTCCCCAGGAACGAAAACATTTTCAGAAGCTGTGTCACTAAGGGGTTAATGGCATACTGTATGTACACATTGTTTTATTTGCATTGCAGGAGCTAAATGTGCACATCCCCCCTAACTAATGTATGAAGGTTCGATGTTGTCAGCACAGGTGGTAGTATTTCTGCAGTAGTGGCTTATACGGTTTTTGTAAAAGGTGTCAACCTAATGAAACCAACATTTGACAACAGATACCAAACAGAAGCTACCGATCTTGGATCATCATGTTGCTTTATGCTTTTTCTCTACACTGCAACCTATTAGCTTTTCAAAGTCATAACAAGTTTGCTTAGGATCCCAGGTCCAGGGTGAGATAATTGCAGTAAAATTGAAACACAGACAGCTTGAACCAAAAACATTGCATGCTAAAAACCATCGGTTTGTGTGTGTATGACTGTGCTCTAAAAATTTTTACTCAGTGAAAGTTATAAAGCCCATAATCATGTCTATAGGCCTTACATATGAAATGTGACTGACTTGCTGCTGACTTTATGCTTCAGTTTTTGCTCTTTTTCAAAGTCTGTACCCTTTAAACATAGAGAATATGGGCTCACAGGCCCTTTTTTTATAAGGATTTGAACATTGAAACCATATGTGTTGCCTTGCATTATATCCAGAAATCAGATAATAATGCCACCATGTACTTGTATTAGATCGTGCCAAGACTATAGGGTGGGTCATCTTATCTTGATAAGACTCCCCCACATCAAGGTTAAAAGGACAGCTGCCTTGGCATTTTTATTACTATACAGGATTTATATAGCACCAACAGTTTGTGCAGCGCTTTACAATATAAGGAAGACATTACAGTTACAACACAATTCAAGACAAGATGGTAAGGAGGGCCCATTGAACCTATTGTTACTTAAAAGAGAACTATAGGGTAAGCTTTTTTCCCCATAGTTCTCTTTAGGGTCACGGGAGGACATATACTACCATCCTCCCATAACACGAAGCTCGGTATGTGTTTACTCACTATAGAGTCAACGTGTGTGACATGTCACATGTGGCCTCTGAGGAGAAGTGTTTTTCCACTCACCTCATAGTTCTCCTTTAAGCCAAGGTCAGAAAATGTGTTTATGACTTTCTCTCATTGAACTCCATTGAATAACACAATAAACAGGGCAGTCTCTAGCAACTGTCCATCTACTAGCTTGGAGAAAGGAGGAGGGGGGAAGGAAGAGAGGAGCTGGTGGGAGGGAGGAGACTTGCCTTGTTGTGACTGTTTGCGGAGACACATGCAGTTTAGTCTACTAGCACACAAAAGTGTGGCTCCAAAGGACCCTGCAAGGAAAAGGGTGCCATCCTAAAACAGGACATGAGGGCTAGTGCTCAGGGGAGCAGCTGATTCTTCAGAATATTAAAACTTTTAAACATCAAAAAGCAGCAACCATTGTAATTGATGCAATCAGCATCTGAAACGGCTTCAAAACATTTATGTATTGCAGGTATTTATATAGCGCCAACAATTTACGCATAGCTTTACATGCTGCACATTTACATCTGTCCCTGCCCTTAAGGAGTTCAGAATCCAAGGTCCCTACAGCACATGCATACAGGCCAATTTAGGGTTGGTTCACACCACAGCCACACCCCCTGCCTGCGATCGCCTGCACCTGAACGTGTGGCACATTAGTGCAATCTGCAAAAATGCTGCAAGCGCTATTTTTGCAGATCACACTGGACCAGAGCGCAGGCACTGCTGTGCCACGCGTTTTGGATGCAGGTGATCGCACTGTGCATGGGGGCATGGCTGAGTTGCCACTGACTTCAATGTACCACCACCTCCCCTGAACACAAGGAGCTGGCCGGTTTGCAATACAGTGCTTTCCAGAGGCTGACCGCTCTGGAACACACTGTTTGTAGTGTGAACCGGCCCCTAGACAGGAGCCAATTAACCTTCCAGCATATCTTTGGAGTGTGGGAAGAAACCGGAGTACACTGAGGAAACCCACGTGAGCACAGGGAGGACAGCAAATGTTTTGACTTTAATATCACTAACTAATTTAGTAGCACAATATATAAAATCCACTAAATAAATTCCTAAAATATCCTCTTTTGGGCAGAATATATAAAGGGAGTCCTGTAGTTTAGATCATTTGCTGTGCTGTAAAGTATTACATATTTGTAACAAGCAGCTCCAAAATACACAAGTTCTGCAGCTGCAGTATTCTCAGCATTTGGCATTGATTAGCGATGGAAAATGAATCATTTGTGTTAAATCAGCATCTAGAGTAAATGGACCTCAATACATATTTTTTGTATAATCAAGATCATACGTGTATAGCAGAGACCTACATGTTTACAATTCCCTATAGTCAATACCTTTTTTAAGATATTTATTGTCCCCCCAAAGGTCTAACTGACATAATAGCTCATGAATGTCTTTTTCCAGGGATGTTGCATCCTCTTTGCTACAGTTAACAACCAGTCACTTTATCACATTTATGAGTTTTTAAATCCCTTGCGGTGTCTGGAAAAGGTATATACATTTATGGTGCAATCTGTCACCAGGTATTTTTAAATGTTATTAAGAATCGGCTAGGTGTATCCAAAACCAGAAATTATTTATGAGCTGGCTGTACAAATACGTGAATAGATGAAGTGGTATCACAGTCACTGGACAATTCATGGTTCGACATTTAATTTACTCATATTTCAGTCTAGTCGATGCAATGCACTGTCAACGTCAGTAACTGCAAATGATATGGAGGTCTATAAATGAATACATTACAGTAGTGCCACCATACATACTCATTATGAAAGTTACATATGTGTTCAGAGGTGTAATCCTTTTTACTTAGTAGCTCATCTGTTAAAGGGAACAAATACTTATTTAGATTATTGTAAAGTTCATAAATAAGGGTGAGCCAATCTCCCTCAGAGTTGGTGAACTTTAAGACAAACCCTCCTGAAGACTAGGGGAGCAAATCTTGTTATTAAATTCTGTCCATTTAAAGGGGTAAATAAGCAAGCTACAGACAGTTCCCGGGTTATGAACAAGATAGAAACTGTAGGTTTGTTCTTAAGTTGAATTTGTATGCAAGTTGGAACAGGTAAATTTTTTAAGTGTAACCCCAGCCAAAAATGTTTTGTTTAGTTTTGGATAGCATAGGGAAGGGTTTACCCCATGTGAAGTTTGTTTTGCTGTGTGCCCCTGTTCAGAAGATTTCACCTCGCTTTCTGTCCCTGTGGCTATTGGATTTTGAAAATTTTGGGTTGTCGTGAAAACAAGGATTGGTGATAAAGCTTCAGTGGAGACACCTTTTTCCCATGATCACTCTTACAGGAGTGAATTTCCCTTCCTACGGGTAGATTTCCTTTCACTTCCTGTTGTCTCATGGACTGGAAGTGAGGTTAAATCTTTCTGAGGATACAGACAGCAGTAAAAACCTCACAGTGACCTGAAAGAAGAGGTGGGCACCCCTTATCTGCATGTCTAACAAGGGCCAACTTCCTGTAATGTACGTACAGTACTACAAACCAGACCCAAAAAGGCAGGCACTCCTCGTCAGCACGAGCATGGTAGCATTACAACTACACCTGCTGTACAGTGATAGCCTCCGTTTGTAAGTAGGAGTCAGATGGAAGTCGGATGTATGTAACTTGGGGACTGCCTGTATGTATATGTGTCATCATCGCGTGTGCGCGTGACGTCACCTCGCACATGTGCAGCCATTTTGGTGATGGACGCCAGCAGAGAGAGGAGGGGACGTTCACTCGGCGGGATGAGGTATGCCGCCGGGTCCCCCCCATCTTTCCTAACACTGTCGGGCTCTCTGTCCATGACCGAGTGCCTGACTTTTTAGAGGGGGGGTGACACCAAAATGACTGTCAGTCATTTTGGTGTCACCCCTGTAATGGTGACACCCGGGTATGGGCCGCACCCCCTTTTGACGCCACTGATTGCATAATAGGTTCTTCCTAATCTCCGATGGCAAATCTGTGAAGTATGTTGCCATAAATCTTGTAAATCCTGGTGATTTGAACAGGCTATTTGGCTTACTTCTATAACAATATGATTGTCAAATCAGGATTGGTTATTTTGTAAACTTGGTAAATGATTTCACTTTGCGGCAAGCAGTCAGCTCTCTGCGGCAACAAGGTCAATAGTTATTGGTATATAACAGATGCTTTAAGGCTGAATAATGTTTATCGCTGGCTGGCTGAAACTACAGCAATGGTCTTGTCCCTATATAGGGACAACCTACATAAATCATGTTATCTTGTTTCTAGGACACAATGAATGATCAATGTTTATATATGTTATTTTCTCTATTATTTATTGTATCTATTAAGAGTTGCAATTGCCACATTTTTTATAGCAGTAGGGAATAGCCAACTTCACTATCATAATGAACCAACATGATTTTTTTCGTACAAAAGATAGAATACTTCTATCCTAATTACAAGGCAAATATAACTATTGTGACTTTGTCTGCCTATTTGAATGGTATTTTAGCAGCATACACAGGTATAAATTGTTACCAAGAACAAAATGTAATATATTGCATGTTACCAGTCCTTTTATGTGGTGCTGCATTTGTTTTATTTTGTTCCCTTTATTTTTACCTGGTAATCCTGCAGTAACACACTTCCTGTCCTAGGGTGACAACACTCACTCTCTGTACTGTATCAATGGAAAAGCAACATTATTACCATAGGACATGACAACACCCACCTCTCATTCTCCTCTACTTTATGACATGGGAAAAGTGTTTTGTTCTGTCTACAGAGAGCTGGAACAATGCTAACTAATAAGGGTGAAGCACAGGCAGATTGCTAAATAAGCTATTACCAGTTTCTGGCAAGATCAACTGGTATGTCACACTTACATGTGCCATGTTCCTCTGTCCGAGCTTCCAAACAATTGCAGGTCACAGGCAGGGGCGTATCTGCCGCAAGGCAAACAAGGTGTGTGCCTTGGGCAGCACTTTTCAAGGGGGCGGCAAAAATGCCACCCCCAAATAGTGAGGTGAGCCGGGCTGCACAGAATCTGGCAGCCTCGGCTGCCTCAACAAGAAATGTAGAAGGCGAGGAGAAGGTGAAGGTGGCGAGATAGCCAAGAGGAGGAGATGGGGGGCAGGTACGGGTCCAAGCAGCTCTGTTCAAGCAGTGGAGGAAGCCGGGAGGAGGCAGGTACGAGCAGCGGAGGAAGCAGGGAGGAAGAGGCAGGGCGGGCGGGTACGAGTCCCCGCAGCTCTGGTCGAGCGGCGGATGAAGCAGGACACACATTCAAGTAAGCAGACAAGATATGAGGCATCAAGAATGGATTAGGTCAGGGGTGCATGCAGCTCAGGGTGCGGCGGTCAGGGGTGCGTGCAGCGCAGGATGCGGCGGTCAGGGGTGCGTGCAGCGCAGGGTGCAGCGGTCAGGGGTGCGTGCAGCGCAAGGTAAATGGTACACCATAACCTGTAAAGGCAGACCAAAAATGTAAGTTTGAACTGAGGTGGTACTAAAAGGCAAGCCCAATGACTATATAAACCTGCAATCCTTAGCCCATGAGAGCCACACTGTTTGTTGTGTACTGAGCAACTCAGCAACTATCTTCTCTTTGTCAAGTCATTTGTGCAACAATCTCTACCAGAATTCACCTTGCCCGTCCCTACCACCGGACAAAGCCGACAGCCTACCACTACCACAAATGTCCAATGGAAGCCCCACCAAGACTGAGATATGTCCAGCTATCCTTTGCTGTCCCCAATATGGGTCTGATATTTGTCTCTATTAACAATAAGGGACTAAACCACCTAGCAAAATGCTCCACCATGTGGAAACAAACCTGTACTTTGGGATGCAATATTGTTTGTGCTCAAAAGATGCACTTCTACCAACAAAATGCCCCAAAATGCACACAAGGACTTTCCCAATATATTCTTAGCCAATTCACTGGCTACAAATGTAGCCAGTAACTTTTTCCCTTTTGGACCTCATATCCAACCCAATGGGCCCATATCTCATTCTAATATTCTCTTTAAATTTAAAAAAGTACACAGTAGTGGACTCCTATACACCAAATATTCACCAAGTCCACTTTTTCCATACACTCTTGAAGAACATCTTGTCAAAGCAAAAAGGCTCTCTTGTATATAGTGGAGATTTTATCTAGTCCCTGATCTTTACTATCTCTAAAACCACTACTATACAAAAGAGAACTCTATGACATCTGATATCCTGAGGATAAAAGAGGTACCCTCTCAGTGACAGCATGCTTTCTCCCAAAGATGGGGTGCTGTCTGCCTCTGGGACACTGTGAAAGATTAACAGGCCACTAGGTCATATGTTTTCCCCATGAGATATCTTACAGCCTGCCCTTACATCCAGGATAGAGCTGTTGCAGCTGACCGTGCACAGAGCTAAGGATATGCATGCTCTTGATGGCTGAGCTGGTGTGACTACCAGGATCTATATTATCCAGCTTGCCACCCAGCTCAGCTGTTGATTGACGATCAAATAATATATTTAAAAAAGCATGGGGCCCCCATTATAGGTTTGATAGGAATTTTAGGAGGGATCCCAATAACAAAAAACCCCACAACAAATGCCTTACCAGACTGTTGATCCAAACAACAGCCTGGCAGAGCAGAAAAGGAGGGGACGAGCATGCGCCCACCCTCCTGCACCTTACTAGGCCACAAGCCTTCAACATGGGGAGGGTGCTTTGCCAGGGGGAGAGCCTCTTCCCTGCAACCCTGGCCCAGTGGTTGTGGGGGGTCTGTGGGCAGGGTTTTTTTTTCTGAATTAGGGTGCCCCCTTTCATAAAGGGAGAACCCAGATGCCCCCCCCCCCCCAAATGAGTAAGGGGTAGTGGTTACCCCCACCCATTCACCAAATAAACATTCAAAATGTAAATAAACACACAACACTGAGAAAAAGTCCTTTATTTAAAAAACAAAACAAAGGTTTTTGACAATTCCTTTATTAAAAAAAAGTCCATTGATGTAATCCACAGGTCAATCATGTCGTCCAGTGATGTAGATCCACGTCAAACACGATGGATGATGGAAAGAAAGAAAACCCGATACCCGCCGACCTATCCAAGTGGAGAAAGTTGTGACGTTACTGGACTTTTTCCGCCCATTTGTTGACATTTGGGACCAGACTTGTCAAAATAACAACTCTGTTCCTGAATAGCATTGACAACAACTTGGCTACCAGACCCGAATATTCGGGAACAGAGTTGTTAATATTATGACAGGTCTGGTCCTGCATCTCAACAAATGGGTGGAACAAGTCCTGTGATGTCATGACTCGCTTCGCCCCTTTGTTGACATTCGGATCAGAGCTTTCATTTTGCGGCGGTGTTTGTTGGTATCGGACAGGTCGGCGGGTGGCGTTTTTTTTCCTTTCAGCGAGTTGGCGGCTGTTGGAGTTGTGGGGAAGAGGCCCTTGGTCCTCATCGACATGGGGACAAGGTGCTTTTCCAGAGTGGCCACCCTGGCAAAGCACCCTCCCCATGTCGAGGGCATGTGGCATGGTGTGGTGCAAGCGGGGGGGCATTGCACGCTCACCCCCCCCCCTTTCCTGTTCTGTCAGGCTGTTTCTCAGATCAAGGGTCTAGTAAGAGATTTAAGGGGGAACCCCACTTATTTGGGGGGGCTTTGTGGTCCCCCCTAAAATTCATATCAGATCTAAAAGGTCTGGTATGAATTAGCGAGGGTACTCACTGCTGTTTTTTAAAAATTCAGATGCATCTGAAATTTTTGTTATCGGAAAATTCGGACGTTCGAATTTGTTAGATTTTCATTCGGCTGCATCCAAATGTCTTCCAACTTCCGAAAATCGCACATGTCTCATTTCTATATTTTTAAGCTGTTTTCTTTTCAGATCCTTAAAATGATTACCATTCTAATTGTAAAACATGCTCACACACTCCAAGCACAAGTTCCACAATTTCTATTCTTGAATGGAAAACAAATAGCACAGCAATACTCCTGACTGTAATTTTTCATGTAGCGCTTGCTGCTTGCTCGATAGATTCCTCTCTTGAGGAGTAATTGTGTTCTGTTGGAAAGAGAAAAATATGGGAAGGGATGTGAAGTCGCTCAGTGAGATCATGTTGATTGATTAAATGTTTCAGAAGCTTTCACGTTGTACCACCATTACTGCTTTGGCTATCTACCTGTCTGTCCACATCCCTACAGTCCCCTTACAAAAACATCCAGTCTGCACCTGCACATCTGAAACTGATAAGGCTTCCTTGTGGTGATTAAAACAGACGTGAGTCCAGGTCAGAACTGTTCTAGTAAAATTAATTGTTCAGAGACTGTGTGTCTCTAGCCCTCTATAAACCCCTATAATTTACTGCTCAGCGTACCACCTGTGTGATACAGCTGTCTCAGCCATTTTCCTGACACAAAAAGGGAGTGATACCTGGTGCAGT
Organism: Nanorana parkeri; assembly: GCF_000935625.1. Lineage (NCBI taxonomy): Eukaryota > Metazoa > Chordata > Amphibia > Anura > Dicroglossidae > Nanorana > Nanorana parkeri. The sequence goes on along the minus strand of NW_017306642.1, from coordinate 719,988 downwards.
TAAAGCCATATGCTTTCAAAGTTTCTTTTTTCACCTAACGGAAAACATATGTAGTATATGTACCAGAGGAGCCTTATTGCCAGCCAGCCATAACAACTTGGGCCTTTTGTGTCATAATGAAGATCAGTGATCCAAATCTTAGACGAAGAGGGAAAATATACACAGTCAATACCCATGCGTGCTGTGCAAGGAGTGTCAGGAGGGCTTTGATAAAATTAATCAATGTGTTTACTTGTCCACTGGCCCAGACTCAAGATGTCGAAGTTAAAACATTAAACAGATTCTTAGATGTATCTAGACAGGCTTCACCGGTCTCTAGGCAAGTTGCTGTAAGATTTTCCAAAGCGATAACATCAAAGATCATCTAAATAAAACAGGTTCCCTTTTTCCTGTGAATACTGAAGGTGTTCTCCACGGTACTCTTTTGATAATGACACCCTAATGATGAGTCTCTTGACACACCTGTAGTGTATGACCACGCCACAAACCTCAAGTGCTTGCTTTATTTTCCAGCCAGGCAAGACTGAGGCCCCATTCACACTTGCAAATGGGGCCAATTGGATGAGTCTCACACATTCCTTCATGAGATTCATGCAGTCAGCTTGCTGTACAATACAACAAAAACTGCCAATGCCTGCAGCCCTTTGCAGATTTTCTGTGGTTAGATGGAAAAAGTGCAACAGATTGGCCAAGGTGGAGATTACTGTTCACGATGACGTCATCGTGCACGCGCGGCAGTATTCTGATACCTGCCGGCGGCCATCTTGGTGATGGACGCCGGCAGAGAGAGGAGTGGACAGTCACCCGGCGGGATAAGGTATGCCGCCTCGTCCCATCCTCTCTCCTGATACTGTTGGGCGTTCGTTCCATGACCGAACACCCGACTTTTCAGAGGGGGTGACACCAAAATGACTGTGAGTTTCCTCCAATGGTGTCACCCGGGTGCGGGCCGCACCCCCGCACCCCCCTTGTGACGCCACTGGTTACATTTTTTCCATCTACCCACAGAAAATCTGCAGATAATTGTAAGG
>NW_017306642.1:687673-718896 GCF_000935625.1 Nanorana parkeri | reverse complement strand
CCCCCCCCCAAGTAGGGAGAAATGGGACCGATTGTAACGGGACTGGTGCGGCTGTAAAGGCTGATGTGGATCTCAGCTTTGGATGTTTAAGTGTATAGGAATTCCGCTATAACAGTTCTCTTAATTCAGACATGTATCAGTTAGATAGGAAGACCCAGTTCAATTAGGGAGCAAGGGGTTTTATTATGGGTGATGAGACACAGTTGAAATGGGAGCAGCTGGGTTTAACTGAGATGAATTGGCTTTAGTAATGTAATGATACTTGCAGTTAGTGGGTCATAGGTGTGCTGCTGCCACCCAGTGGCGTATGGAGGGAAATTCAGGTCTCCTATGTAGAGCTGGTTTAGAGGAGGAGATCTCCCTGCAGAGAGGGCTGGCCGAGAGCAGGGCCGTGGAGAGGCTTTGATAGCCTGAGAGGAGGGGCTCTGTCCGGCCCAAGAGAGAGGAGGTCGAAGGGGCTCTGTCCAGCCCAATAGTGGGGAGTTTGACGGGGCTCTGTCCGGCCCAATAGTGGGGGTTTGTGTCGGTCTGCCGCAGGAGCACGAACGCAAGGCAAATGACTCAGGCGGTTAAAATAAGAAAAGGGGAGGAGTCCGGTGACGTCTCTATTCATGACGTCACCCGAACTCCGACGGGGCTGCTCGTATTGCCGGAAACTGGTGAGAGGTAGGAACGCTACACCCATGGACATTCTACATCTCTGCTAATATAATCTGTGGTCATTGGTGGAAAAATTATCCTAAATTTTGAGAACATAAGTAGCTTTCATCCTCTTCAGTCTCACAGTGAGACTTCTTGCTGCTTGGAGTTCAATGCATCATCAGACCTGAATGTGGAATCATTGACTTTCAGTAAAGAGTAAAGCTATGCTTTTAGGCCTGGTTCACACCTGGGCATTTTTTACGCGCTATAAAACGCTCAACATGTGAAAACCAATAATTGCCTATGGGCATGGTTCCCACCTGGGCGTTTTACAGCGTGTATGAACGCGCTGTAAAATGCCCTACCCCTAAGAAGTACAGGAGCTTCTTTGGGGATACAGCCGGATAGCCCTCGGAAACACGCGTTTGTCGCAAGTTTCTTTTACCGCAAATCGCTGCAAAAACGCACGGCACGAAACGCGGGGCAAACGCGCATATTCCGTACGCCCAGGTGTGAACCCAACCTTGGCCATGCCCAGATAGCAAGGATAACTTGCTACAAACTTGTGGCAGGGTGAAATTGTAATTTTTGTTAACTTGCTGCACACATTCCTGGCAAGTTGCAGACTTGCAGAGCACTTGCAGCACAAGTTCTAGTTGACACTTTTTGAATTTGTAGCAAATTTGCTTGGCAAGTCTACAGCAAGAGTCTTGCAGGTCTTAGCAAGAGCCCTGCAAGCTCGATGGTCTGCAGACTTGCTGTAATTGTGCAACAAAATTGTGAAGCTTGGCAAGTCTGCAATAGTTTAGCAAGTCATTTTCAAACTTGCAGCTCAATTGCTTGCTATCTGGGTGGTTTCTAGTTAGAGTAAATAGTATAAGTTTGTGTTTAGGTAACATCTTCTACATACATACTAGTGTAGACCATGACAGATGACACATATTCCTTTAAATACACATCTCTGGCCCTTGACAATAACTACATTCAAAACAGTCCTGCAGCATAGAGGCAACATTGCTGAACTACACTGTAACAGGTCTTTGGTGTATTGGATTTCAACAAAGCGCGATAGGCATAGACGAGAGTTATATGGTTGCAAAGACTGACATGTGAGTGAGGAATGGTGCTGTATGCCCCTTGTGCACACACAATCAAGCATGTGGACTCCTCAGATGGCAATGGTGACATGCTGATAAATCTTTGGTAAATGATCTGGCAGATTGACTTGATTACGTTTCTCCACAATCACAAACAGTGACTCTGGGTGCCTATTTAGAAGTGAGCAGATTTTATCATAGCGCTCCTTGAGCACATTATTAACCAGAGGGGGGATATAAACGGTGATGATAAACACTACTGTAAGTTCCCATAACAGATAATATGGCAGCCTGAGGCAGTTGCCTCAGGTAGCATCTCACTGTTGCTCCCTTTCTGGCCAGAGCTTCCCAGGTTGATAAGAGCTCTGGCAACCAGTGATGTCAATGAGCTGGACTCTCCCCCTCTATAACTTGTGCCACCGTGGTCATACCGTGTGGACATACAACCACACTTTCTTGTAGTGAGCACCACCAGCATCTGGACTCAGGTGGCGAATAGTGTAGGGAAGGCCCTGCTTACTTGGGAACAATTTCTGAACCTACCATTTTGTAATGTATATTCATTCTCCAAAAGGGAGGTTTAAGACTTAGGGTAAAATTAAAATAATTTAAGAGCATAAAAGGAATACTGTTAGGGGCATGGCTGACAAAGATGGCTGTGTGATCCAGGACTTCCATCAGCACTAGCCGCCTCTTGGAGCAGCACAGCAACACTTCTGGGACCCAGAGTGCGCCTCACAGGGCCAGGTATTCATCCCACAAAGGGTTATCATGCGAGGAAGCACAAACCTGAGGAGGTACCCCACAAGTTACCAGAGTTTTTTGCTTCACAGGACCAGCACAGGCCCCAAGATGGCGCTGGGAACTCAGCAGCATAGGGACAGTCACAGCTTTCCTGGACTTGCAGCAGCCCAGGGACATTTTCACAGAAGTTTAATAACAATAGAGATTCTAGACTCGCTCTGCTCACCTGGATTACAGATATACCCTGCTACTAGCAGTCTTTGAAAATTTTAAAATAAACTAACCAAGTGGACCCTGGATACAAACGTAAGCAGATTGTATGGGTCTCTGGATCAGTTAGGCGAGTAAAGCTGGCCATACACCTTACAATTATCTGCAGATTTTCTGTGGTCAGATGTAAAAGGTGCAACAGATTCCTCCATCTACACTTAACTGTGTAGATGGAGTAATCTCCACCAATCTGTTGCACTTTTTCCATCTGACCACAGAAAATCTGCAGATAATTGTAAGGTGTATGGGCACCTTTAGACTCCCTGAAAGATTTCCCGCATACGTTAGAGTTGTTTGCGGATTATATAATTCCTATAGTTACAGACTCATTTTCTCCCAGAAAGCCAAAAAAAAACGTAAAATGTGTTTAGCTGTGTGTCAAACTCTAAAGTCAAATAAACCAAATCTTAAATTTTGATTATTGGTATACCCTCAGCAACACAAAAAAGTCCTTTAATACAGCTTTTATACTCATGGTGCTCTTCTCTTTGCAAGTGAATTCGCACTTTGAAGGGGAATTTTCCCCTTAGCGTAGTAAACGTGGTGAAGCTCTGCTATCCTCCAATCATGTGCGAGCAAATATATATTTTTTTATTTTGATTGTGTATTCTACTACTGCATGTCCCGGGCATCGGGAGATAGGTATTCAACACCCCTGCTGCCCCTCTACTCCCTGCTGCCCCGAGGCCAGGCCTTGGTTGGCCTTGTGGGAAATCCGGTCCTGTCCATAGTATGATGAAAGATTGTTTCCCAGCTGACCAAATGATGACTAACTGCGACACTGGCTTGATGCATGTTCATCAGGTAATTTCTTTCTTTTCCCACTTAAATCACATAAACACATAGAGGTCGTATTATAAATCTTGTACCCAGCCATACGCTGGGTGAATGCAGTTCACACGACATTCCCGACACTAGATAAAGCCAAGGAGCATAGAAATTTCCTATGCTCCTCAGCTCCATCTATTAGCTGTAATGCAGTGTGAACAGCATTTGCCCAGCATACGGCTGGGCTGAAAATTGATAAATAGATGTGCATCTTGCCTTCAGCTAGTAGCAGAAATGCTGTGCGAACAGCATCCACCCAGCACATGGCTGGGCTAAAGATTTATAACTGGACCCCCTAATGCTGTGTTACACAAATATGCATGTCATATATATTGCAGTCATCAGATGAATAGCAGCTTTTATTTCCAGACTTGGCCAATACTATTTTCTCTGAAGTTGGATTTACAGCATTTGGGGGGGGATAGTAAGGTGAGTGATGCACTATAAATCTATAAATTAGCTGATTAATCCTCAATTACTGCACATTCATTTTTTCAAATTTTTATTCCAAAAATAAGGTAATGTTTTACATGACATGCATTTGATTTGTTATAATGCATGTATTACATATTCCCTAGGATTTCTATTGTATAACCGTACATATGGTAAAGCTGCATTTAAAATATCCATGCTTTTAAATGTTGTTTAGTTTAGCTCATCAATTGACCATCACTCTTACTAGTATGGTATGCTCAATACCTACAACATGAAGACAAAATGCACAAATGTCAAAGTCCATAACTCTTTTATAATACACTGCATATTGAGCTGGGGAAAACAAAAACATACAATGTAAGGTTTTAATTTACCACAAAAGTGTTAATTTTCATATTGAACATTTTAACCAGGTTCAGATTCCAAGAGCCAAACATGCTTAGTGGAGTGATCTGTCTGTCATTATGGTTCAGAACATTAAAACACAGTGAGGAGGGGGTAACGTTACATTTAGCTATTTTCAGCTCTTCTCTATTTTGATTTGACTAATGTTTTTTCTTTTTCTTTTTCCAGAGGCTCATTCTAACATCTGTTTTCAAAACGCCTTTCCTTGTCCTGACTGTCACACTATTTCATTTATTGGGACAGTAATTTACATAGGAAGCCTTTAATGAATGCAGAATAGCAAAATATAGTTCATAAGGAGAAAATGTTATGTGCAACAGATTGTTTTAATAGTAAATGCATGCTTTAATAACTGGATGGCAGTGAATAGACTTAAAGTGACACTAAACTCAGGAGTAGTGATGGACCGAACACCCCCGTGTTCGGTTCGTATTTGAACACCTGAACGGCTGAAAAGTTCGAATACGAACTCGAACCTAATGCAAGTCAATGGGGGGGGTCGAACTTTAGAAAATGATTGTCCCCTTTAAGAGAGCTTGCATGCCAGTTATTGGCCATAAAAGGTGTATGGGGGTCTGGGTACTGCCCTAGGCGACAAGAATCAATGAAAAAAAAAAAAGAGTTTTTAAAGGAGCATTGGTTTTAACATCACTTAAAGGGTAAGAATAAAAAATGAAAAATTCCTTCAAATATCATGCCTGGTGGGTCCCCTTACCTGCCTGTGAAGTGGCGGATCTATACCATGTATAGAACCTGCTGCAGCAAAACTGACATTTAAAAAGAAAAACAAAATTAATTTTTTTTTTTTACTCTTAAACCGTGCAAATCCCCTTCCCAAACAATACCAGGCCCTTTAGGTCTGGTAGGAATTTTAGGAGGGACCAATTTTCTTTTTTTTTTAAAGCGTAGGGTTCTGCCTATAAGTCATACCAGACCCTTAAGATCTGGTTGGAATATTTAGGAGGGACCCCGTGAACAAAAAAACAAAAAAAAGTGTATAGGGTTCCCCCTCAAAGTCATACCAGACCTTTAAGGTCTGGTAGGAATATTGAGGAGGGACCCCCATGTAAAAAAACAAAAAAAAAGTGTGTAGGGTTCCCCCTGGAAAAGCTCCCTCCCAGTGCCGAGGGAATGTGGCCTGGTGTGGGATAAAAGGGGGGGTGCTCGCTCGTTCCCCCCCTTTCCGGCCCTGCCAGGCCTGTGCTCGGATCAAGGGTCTGGTAGGAATTTTAAGGGCAAGGGGGCTTATTTGCATCAGGGTGCCCCTTTAATTAAGGGGGCAACCAGATGCCGCCCCTCTCCCTTTTGAATGAGTAAGGGGTACATGTACCCCTACCCATTCACTAAAGGGTTAAATCAAATAGTTATTAAAAAGTCCAGACTTTGGATAAAATCCTTTATTTGAAAAATAAACTAAAGACTTTATTTGTAAAAAAACAACCAAAAAATGGATCCACCAACGTAATCCAGGGTCAATCACGGCGTCCAGCGTTGTCCACGACGACGACCAAATAAAAAATAAAACAATAAAAAATAAATAGAAATAATTTTTAAAAAACGCCGGCCGCCATCCTGTCCTCTGCCCACCTACTCCCGCCGCATAATAGCGTTTTGACAGATGCCGGCAAAACATACACAATTGGGCGGAGCTAACAATGAAAGCCAGCTCCACCCAATTGTGTAGTTTGCCATTCACACTGAGCGACACTCACCTCGAGCGGATTTCGGCGCGGCGGGATAGTGCGACTGTTCGGGCGACGTTCCAGCGACTTTCACCGTCGGGCTGCATTCAAGAATAGAAAAATTGCGCGACATCCGCGGGAAAAAGGGTCCTGCTCAAGCGACGGGCAACATGGAGCTGTACATTAGAACAGCTCCATAGAATATCATTGGCCGGCGACTTCTCGCGATATCGTGCGGCAAAAATGCGCGATATCGCAGCGGAAATCGCGTGATTTATTGCTCAGTGTGAATGGGCACTTAGGCGAGACATGATTGAGCAGAGTCATCATGACTTTGCCCGATCATGGCTCTAAATGAGTACTGAGCCCTGATTGGGCAAAGTCTTGCACCTCACCTGTGGTACTGGTATTGTGCTCTAAAGTCCAATGAAAACTGATACACACCCTGGCAAATTCTAATAACTCTTCACCACCTGCACTGAATTTCTAATCTGTGTTCAACCACTCTCAGCTGTAAGTTATCTCAATAGTCTTAAATGTAAGCATGTATAATTGTAATAAGCAGGCTACAGGCTCCGGTAATAGAAATCCAGCTCTGAAGATGAGTCTGAGGCTCTATTGACATCTGATTCTGTGCAATGCAGCACGTTCTTTGTGTGGTTTTTCGCGTGTTCATTGGGGACAGACAAAACGTTAAGCAGACTGCATATTTCACTTACAGCTTCATGTTTCAAGTACAAGTTTCCTATAACTGGTCATGCGAGACATGGTTAAATGGAGATGAGAGGCAAGATTTAAAATGTCTTTCCAAAATACCCTAAAACTTAAAAAAAAAAGGTGGTGATGGCCTTCCTTGCCGACATTCTCACAGCATGATTGCTTTCTCCAAGATTACCAATGCAGTTTATTGTTGAAGAATGCGTTGAGACTTCTAGAATGGATGTCTTAGTAGATACCGTATTTTTCCTTCTATAAGACGCCCCCATGTATAAGACGCCCCCAACTTTTCTTACCCAAAATTCAGAAATCAATATTTTAAATGATATAATTCATCACACTTACCTCTGAGTCAATCACGTTATGCTCCGACATTACAGCTCTGGCACTGGCTAAACGCTCTCCCCGGCAGCAGCTGACGTTGGGTACAAAAGATTTATGATCGGATTACAGAGACAAGATAACAGTTTTCCTCCAGTCGAAATCTTTTGTGCCTGGCGTCAGCTATTGCTGGGGAGAGCGGATTGCAGAGGCAGGTTAACAGTATTCTTCCACTCTCCCCAGCAACAGCTGTCGTCAGGTACAAAAGATTTATGATTGGAGGAAGAATTGTCTTGTCTCTGCAATCCGAAGTTTCACCAGTGAGACTAGTTTGCAGTGGTATCTGCACTTTCGGCAGTTTCGCAACCACGGTTCTGCTCTCGGCTCCCGTGTATAAGACGCCCCTCTATTTTTGGGTAAACATTTTAATGAAAAAGTAGCGTCTTATACACGGAAAAATACGGTATGTGTCTTTATCCAGCACTTTCCCTGGATTGCTAAGTGAGCGGGTAAATAACATTTTCACCAATTTCACCAAGGCTGTTTATTTCAATATTTTTATTAAGGATTATAAGAATGCAACAACTATAATATGGTTATAACAACCATTAGGTACAATTGTAATGCATAAACCTCATTTAAAAAAAAAAAACACAGCTCAACACCATATCAGTGCGTAATAATAAAAGGTGATTGCAGTACCAGGATATCGAGGATCATCCTCTAATAGAGATTGCAGCCATCTGTTCCCCTAATGAAGATTAATCATTAAACATAATTTCCGTCAACCATCCTTATGCTCTTGTAAACAGTCATACTATATCTCTGGAACGAGACTCAAGAAAATTGGTAGAAGAAAAAGAACAAAAAAGAAAGGCCAGAACAAAGAAAAGAACATAAAGATAGAAAGTCCGGGTCTTACCATGTGTCATCTCTAACCAAGGCATTGAGGAATCAAGCAGGTAGAGTCACTCAGCTCACCTACCCCAAGTGCCATCCACCTCACCACTCCCGTATGCCATAAAAGACAACGGAAGCTGTTCAGATTAATCTCTGGTAGGTAAGTCGATGACCAGGGCTCCCATACACATAAAAATCTACGATGTTTATCTTCTTAAGCATTCATTTACCATAATGTTATCCATTTTATGAGTAAATTCCGCAAATGGAATTAACTGTTTTTTTGAATTTCTAACAAGGGTCAATTTGGTTGCCAAAAAACATCATGGGTTAAGGCTGTGATGTGGTCAATCCAGGTATGGTCATATGCAAGAGTGCTTGCCCTGGGTCCCTCACTAAGTGTTTATTGAACAGGGTTCTAAATAATGTAGAAACCTCAGCAAGGCTGTTTTAAGGCAGGCAAAGCATTTCACATGTGGGTCTCAAACTCATTTTGCCAGGTTTTGTGGGCCTACAACTCTCTGCACACATGTTATTAGCAGGTTTGTTTTAACAAACATTAGCAGTGAGCATCACATTGGAAAGTGGAAGACTGCCTGTCTGCTAAGATGTTGCAGTACTGTGCTCTCTGTCTCATTTATATCTTACATACTGTACATGGTTAAGAAAAAGTACCAATGGCATCTCATATTCTCACTAGTTATCAGAGTGCCAGTATATTTTCCTGACTCCAAACTAGGAATGAGTGAGTTTACCTGGATAAGATTTTTGGGGGCTTTCATCAAATTAATTGCAAGTTCCGCAAATTGGGAACATTAATCTGAGCCTCATTGAAGTCAATAGGGTTGGGAGATCTTGAAAATCAACCTTAGCCATCTTCAAGGCTAATGGGCAAGGGATTGTAAAACAAAGAATATGAGGAGCTGGACACTACCATGGGAAACATGTAACAATGCAAAAAACTATTTTAAGAAATACTGCTTAGCAGGGAGGGGACCCTCAATTTTATTTTCAAGGGCGATATGGGAAAAACTAATTACATTCTTGGGAGATGGCTTTAAGCTGTTAGAGAATAATACAATTCTCACAGATAGCATCTCATCATAGCACACAATTCTAGTTGCCTCTTTAAATGGTCAAAAGATGGTACAAGTGTCCTGAATCAGGAGCCACTGATGTGACAAAAGGAATCCCATATCCCAAGAGCCTGTACTCGCACAAATATTCATTGATGGTCTGCTACTGTAGGTGCCAACATAGAGTTCCAGCACAAGGGTGTATTGCATAACAGGTTGTTGGAAGGCTGTGTATATTGCAACTGAATTGCTGTATTCCAGGCAAGGCACGTGTGTCAACATTTCCAGCTCCAGTCCTTCATACTTGCCAGCCATCAGCAAATTCACTGAATACACCGTAAAAGAAATGTAACATTCCTGTCCATGCTTGCTGGTGAAAAAATGGTCGCTGGATAGCTGCCACTGTAATGAAGTACAAGCTGCAAAATTGTGAAAGGGGGCTCACTCCACAAGCTGGAATGGCGGAGAAACTGTAAAGCCAGCAATTTTGCCAAGCTGGCATTGAGATGCTGGGCATGAAGATGATATGGTGATTTTTTTCCCCACTGGGGTAGAGACCCAGTCTGGTTAAGGATACTGCTGGGGAAGGCACGATGGGGTTAGGAATCTTACAACGAGGTTGGCCCAACTCTGAATAGGCCCCTGCTGACTATCTTCCTGCTTGATGTGCCATGAGGCAACCCTTTCAATTCCCTTGTCAGGTTCATATTCTTGTCCCTATCTCTTGAGGCTGCAGATTTTGCAGTGGATGCAGATGGAGATTCTTGAGGCATGGTGGGAAGGGAAGCAGGAACCTACCACACTGGAGCCTTCCACACTGCAGTTCAATATTACGTAGCACAATACTGCACTATATATATCTGCATGTAGTACATATACAGTAGCACGATATAGCTATATAGTAACTATCTCTCCCTGAAAATGCTGTGTCAACTGCCTCTATCTACTCCTACTCCACATACAAACTGACAAAAGGCGGTTGGGTAACAATGACTTGTATAGGGAGAGGGCATGAAAAAGTACCTAGTGATGGTCTGTCATTAATGGCTCATTTCTGTCTGTTATTGTACATATCATTCCTGTCAGTGTCATGCCTGCCTCTCTCCACCAATCATTCTATTGCTGGGGCCCCCAACCATGTAATTGCCATCAATCGTCATTATCTGATTGAAAGCTTGTAAGCTCTCACGGGCAGGACCCTCCTTTTCATCTTTTCTTGATTTGTATTGTAACTGTAATGTCCTCCTTATATTATAAAGTGTTGCGCAAACTGTTGGAACTATATAAATTGTCTGGCTGTGATTTACCCTTCATTTAGGTATTTCAACACTTCTGAGTGTGTATTTCTTCTTTCCCCCAACTCAACAATGGTGCTGCATTACAATTTACAATATCCCCAATGAGAACATTGCATCAAGTGACAAAGAAAATGCACAGTTGGGAAATCTAAAAATACATTTTCCCCTTACTGTATATTAACGTCATCCTCTTCTATGTGTTCTCTAAAACATTTTTTTCATTCCATGCAGTCCATGTGTACCTGTTCTCTATGAATAGAGACCCCCATAAGTGCACAACAACACCATTAAAATCTTAGGGGGTTACTCACAAAGCCATGTGAATGACCGAGCCGAAGTGAAGTGAGCCGAACTCCGAATGTACGGCTGAAATCAGCTGTACATCGGTTGCCGAGGTACCAAGCAGAGTAGAAAATAAGGGAGAAGAATGAAAAAAAAAGTTGAAAAATGATTTTAAAAATGTAAATGAATAGGAAACGATATTTTAAAGACATTGTTTTTTATAAAAAAAGAAAAACAATTGGGCAGAGCTAGCAGTGACAGCTAGCTCCACCCAACTCTTTCCTATTGGCCGGCAACTGCCAGAGTCTTCTAGCAGGTCCCGGCCAATGAATAACAACTGTCGCGGCTGGCTCCGCCCAGTTGTTATTATTTAATGACAGATCAGCATTCCCCAGGTTATTTGGGGATGCTGATCTATCATTACAACTGGGCGGAGTGAGCCGTGAGATCACAGCTGGCTCCGCCCTACTGTCATTTGCGTCGAGATCGGTTGGCTTTGGCCGACCTTTCTCCACGCTTCGGCTGTCACTTCGGCTGAGTCGAGCTGAAGCATATGCCTTCGGCTCGGCTGAGTCGCTCGGCTGCCTTCGGCTGTTGTATGGGCTATTGTGAATAGCCCGTACAGCAGCCCTTTGGTTCAACTGAAACGAAAGGGCAGAGGCAGCCGAAGAGTGCCGAAAGATCAGCCGAAGCTATGGCTGTATCCTTTGGCTGCATAGTGAATAACCCCCTTAGAAATTCCTTGTTAATAATATCAATGTTTTTTCTTTCTTTTATTCTTAATACGTCACCCTTTTCTGGGCACATTTTTAAGCACATTAAGGTCACAGAGTGATAGGAAATTGAACAGTAACTGCAGTCACTGTAGATACTTCCTTCCACCAAACATGAATAAATAAAATAAACACCACAAAACTCATGTGGCTATTTGATGGGCTAATTAGGCTAATATTTGCTAGCAAAGAAAACTGTGGGTCAATCCTCTCAAGGGATACAGTCAATTTGGATTAGGAAGAACTAAAAACAAAGACAAGTGCCTAAAGTGTATATCAGCCATAACAATGAACATCTCTTATAGTCTACCTTTTGGTCCGTTAAATATGTCATTGAAGATATTTTGCTATACCTATATTTTGCTATTTGCTATATCTGTAGCTAACCCTTGCAGTGCAGGGGTAACCCCACTGGAAGGGTTAATAAAAGTTTGGCCCAGAATTCTTCTTTAAAGAGGCATAGTTAAGTGTGTGTATACTGTACATATATATGTGTATATGTATTCCACTGTCAGACATTCAGACCAGCAGCATCCTCTTTTCCTTCAGACACGCATCTTCCCTGCTTGGGGCACACAGCAGAGTAAGGAAATCTATTCAAGTCTTTGTCATGTAACATTTTTGTCACATGCCCAGAACTAGGAAGTGAGGATAAATTTCCTCACTCTCCAGTGTGATCACTGTCCTGGCCAGAGGTCTGTTACCAGTCTCATTCCAGCATAGGGTGGGCCACATCAACCTGGAATTTTGTTCAATTTCTGGGAAAGTCCCGTGAAATCCTACAAGGGTGCTGGGGTATGCTGGTGCAGTATAATGCATACAACCATGATGCAGTTATCTCTTTTTTACTACATCTTAAGCATATATTGTGTAGTACCCAAAACAAATGCCCATGGTAATCGTATTACTAGCGGACATGATACCGGCTTTAGCTGACCCAAGAGACATTTTGACAGTATTTCAATAATATACCTCTGTTTAGCAATGACTTATACATTATGACAACGTTTTACACTTGGATTTGCAACTTGGTGTAAAGCAGAGCAGGATCATTTTGCTTGTAAAACCTTTCAAGCTAATATTTTAAAACTTTAGAAGACAGGGAAGCCCTTTAAAACAATTTCTGTGAGCGGGTACCACCAAACATTGAGTTGGACACGGAGGCCCTTTAAAACAATTTCTGTGAGCGGGTACCACCAAACATTGACTTGGACACAGAGGCCTTTTAAAACAATTTCTGTGAGCGGGTACCACCAAACATTGACCTGGACATTTCCATCTCACAATTCACATAGAAATGGTTTAGTATTCCAGTTTGAAACATTTCAACAGCATGAAGCCATTACTGCCTCAGCAGCTCTCGTCGGAACAAGTAGCTTGAAAGGACTCTATTCAGCAGTGCACAGAAGTTCTGTTTTCACAGCTGTTAATATTTTGTTTACTTTCAAATCAAAAGGATACTGTTAATTTCCTACAAAGTCCCATTGCTCTTTGGATTCATATATTGTTAGCCTTACTTTCTTTCTGTCAAGTCATACAAGTAGTAAACTAGTGATCTTTCAGTGTAACAGTGTAACATTTGACAATTAAATATACGTTTTTGAGGTATAAAAATAAATGAACCCAAAGAGTTATAAAACATTAATATTGTGCCACGCTCGTACCCCTAAGTACTTATTAAACCTCTGTGATAATTATGCAACACTCTTATGATATCGTGCTCATTTGCAAGGTATATATATCTAATCAAATTCCACATAATTATTAGTTCAACATTGACATAAAAAGTGCTTATTCAAGTCCACGTGAATAAATAGACTGTGAGTGCAGTGGTATAAAATGATGTGCCCAAATCCAGAGTGGGTATTCAGTAAAGACACAATCTTCTGTGCTTCTGTGTATATTCACCATCTACTCCCCATAGAATAACTTTCACCTCAAGAAGCAACCTTATGTTATAAAGGGCGGGGAGAAACCCAATGCTGGCAATAGACAAATCCTCCTTCACTCTGTGGCTTGCATGTATAGGTATCTCCAATAGTGACTCACTTGTTGCGCTTCCACTCGGTTTAACAATTTTAGCAAGCATAAACAAAAAGGAAAAACTCCATGGTGTACACCATAAACCACATTGAAAATTTTAATAGGATAAAAATGTACTCACAAACAAGAAAGATGAAAACGCATAAAAGTTATATAAAATCACCTGGTACAGATAGCAGCGCTGCCATTTCCAGTATACTCCCAAGCTCCTCCCTACGTACGTTACATCTTAGTTACACGTGACTTCACGGCACAATATTAATGTTTTATTGTTCATATTCTGGATATTATCACTGGAATTAGTGCTTGCTGCTTAGCTAGGAGCTGAGCGCAAAGTTTTTTTATTTGATAACCCAAAGAAATAATTTTAGTAAGTCAGACCACCTGTTAAATGTTGCAAGTTTGCAACTATATCAGGTTTGATTATATTAAAAGAATGATTGCAGCACTGCACAAAATACACTATCTGAAATGCTGGCTTCCCCATTTCCCAGCATTCTGCAACCTTTTTGGACTTGCAAATGTATCTTTAAAAAAAATCAAAGAATGATAATAATGGGAATATTGGAGAGAATCCTCTTAAAATGCCTGTTTTTTTTTCTGTTGTGTCTCTTATTTATTATTATTAGATGGTTGCAGGTGGTTGCACCAGCCTCAGTTACCAAAAAGCACAGAGGGAGAAGCGATAATGAATGCAAAGTCTTGACTTGCTATTCATTTTTTAGGAGCTATTTTGTGAACTTCCATGGAAAGGTGGCGTTCGTTGCTATGGCTTTTCTGATCCATGGTCCTTGAAAACCATTTGACTCCATGAATTTTTATTCTATGTGCTAGACCAGTCGCCAGAACTGCAAATGGCCCCATTGCACCTAACTAGTTCAATCAATAGTTGCCACACTCAATATCAGTTTGCTACAAGATACAACATGGTGTATGTTGTGAGACACATACGCACACTGTCTGTGACTGTAGTTGTAAAATTGCACTGTGCATTACAGATTATTTCATTTAACACATGACTGTACACATGAGTTCTAGGGGTAGAATCTCAATCAGCTGGCGATCTGACAACACGCAGACACTAGATGGAGCATGGTGTTTAACCATGATCATAAAGAGTTTATATCCACATGCTTTGGTTGTTATTTTGGAGAGAAAGGAGGATCAGGTGGAAGGATTGACAGTCCAGGGGTTCAAGGGGCAGTATTGACCTGTATAGTTTAAAAACGTAGTTGGCACAGTGGAGGAAGTAGGACAGATCTTCCACTAATGACTTTCTTTGATATGGAAATGACAGGATGAAAGTTGAGCTTATACATATTAAAGGAACATTGTGATAGACTACATCACAAAGCTTATGCAGCTCCTTTGTTATTAAGTGCCCAGTACCTGGTATACTTTGCTTCTTACCAGACATAGTAGATTTGATTTACTAAAGGCAAATTGACTGCTCGCTGTGCAATGGACTGTTCATTTTTTAGGGGAATTCTCCCTTACAACGATCACAAAAAATGATCACCCCCCCAAGAGGGCATAAGAATGTAGATTTGTCTCTTCCTCCATGAAATTTCAATGGCAGTAAAAGAGCTTGGACTATGAGGTTTCATATGAGGCATAGATACTACTTCATATCACTGTTAAAACATGATTTGCTTTACATGGATTAAAATCAACATTTAGTTGTACAAAATCCAATATACATGTGTATTAATATATTGTTTATAATTATATTTTTTTTAAATTATATATTCATGAAGACAAACCCTTGTCAGCAAAACTATATTTGCAACAGAAACTTCAGTATAATATCCATTTATTATTAAGGGGATATACATTCACAATTCCAGCCCTTTAATGAGGAAACATTGGTAACAATATGCCACTGTTATGTCAAACATATCAGGTTTCTATTCTAGTCTGTTTGACTTTAGTACAGAATTTGAAGACTCAGTGATTTATTGCTATGAACTAATGCAGTGTTCACTATCCAGAACTTATGGAGCTTGTGGGAACACTGTTGATATTTGAGTTAAGTGCATATGGGAAGCATATATGGAAAATGCTCACAGATTTATGAAAAGCCTCTTGAGGACCAAGCAAGTGAAATATCTTACTGCTAGCAATGCTACTGTATATAAATGCTTCATTTTTAAATCAAAACTGTTGAATTTATTATTTAGATACAAGACTCAACAAATACAAATCTTTAAACCAAACTGATAAAAATAGAGGCTGAATCTCTCTCTCTCTCTCTCTCTCTCTCTCGTAGCAAGCTGGACTATCATTTAAGGGTTTTAAGGAAATGATAGCTTGGAGTAATTTATTACATTCAACTGGACTTAATGCTAAATACTTTTTTTTACTCATTCATGTAGCACACTCAGTTCTAATGAATGTCAGAACCACCATGCCCCAGTAAATATAGCCACATAGGTAGCTAAGGCACCTTAATACAATCATCACTGGAATGTGTCAAGGCAGATACAGATTGTCTAAGAACACAATGCAAAGTCATTCTAAATCAGCATTTGCCTTGACAGATTGCATGGTTACTCAATTAAGGTGAGAAACTTCACAAACATTTATGAAACAATTGAAGTATAAACAGTGCATTAAAAGTACAATATTTAAATAAATATTAATAATACTTTGTTTACTTGGGTTCTATTACTAAACTTATGTAGGGAAAGTAAAAACACATATCAAATTTGGATAAATGATGTCAACAATGAGAACCAATGAGACTCAGATGGCAGAACTCATGAGAATCATGGCAAACAACACATGTTATAGCTTAAACTGAGCTTATTGTCTCTATTTTTCTATATAATGTAATTCACAAACAACAATTCAATATTTGGTACAGCTGATGTTCTTAATATGGAATGCATCCAAAATGTTCTTTGGTGGAAATTCAACTGACAGAAAACATTTGTTACTGGTGGAAAGTTATATTAAACAAAAAACACTGCGCTATTTCTAATATTATAAAACTCTAGTACCATCTAGGGGGTTGTAGATCTTGAATTTAATATTATACATGTTTTATACTAAGATGTTTTTAGGTAATGATTTTATAAGATACACATCTTATAAAAGTGGTAGAAATATGGTAGATTCCTATATACGGACCAAAGCAAACTCCCATCGGGATATGCAAATGTGGTATCTGGGTATGCAAATGTGGTATCTGGTTATGTATATGTGGTATCTGGGAAATATAAAAGGAAATAGAGTCAGTGTGTATGATACCCTTGAGAAAAAGTCCATTGGACGAAATGTGTAGGGGAAGAGCTACACGCTGACGCTAGTATATGGAGTGGAGGAGAAAGAGCTGAGCTCATACAAGCCTATTTTATGTTTTTACAGTGCTGAAATACTCTTTTAAATGTAAGTGTTCTGATTTTTATGAATAAACTATCATCTAGCAGTTTTACACTATGTGCGATTTTGGTTTTCTATTTTGAGGGGATAAGAGAGATTTGGGAGAGACATCGGGCGGGCTCATCATTTTCAGCTGCTGGTAATTCGGTGGAGAGGGAGACATTGGACACCAGGGAATTTTGCAGAGCGTTTGAAGACCACTGTGTGGTCAGAATTATCTGGTGAGTGTGCTAGTGTTTGTGCACCTGGAGGTGGATCACTGGTGATGAATTGATGAGGAATTGAAGCACAGAAGTCACGAGTGATTGTGGAACTTTATATGCATTGATTATTTGACTCACTGATGTAATACAAAGAAAGTGAACAGAAGTATTTCATCACATTTATTTTTGATCATATCATTTTTGGGAAAATTTTTATATGGACTATATACAGTATAAGTTGGAGTAAACATTTTTGTATAATTGTCACTAAGTATATGCACTTAGAGTTTTATAATATTAGAGATAGCGCAGTGTTTTTTGTTTAATATCATGTGGGAGAAGTTTATATAGCTTCTCTCTATCTTTGCAACTGGGTGTTATTGAGGATTTTCGGGTAGAGCACTATAGCGCGGATAATCATTTGTTTTGCTACTGGTGGAAAGTTGTTCGTGGAAATTCGGTTTCTCTTTGTTGTATCCTTTATTAATAGTCTCTGTCATTCTCCAGTGGAGCATTTAAATTAATTATCCTAACTAAGTAGAATAAAATATAATACATAACATAACTACTATTGAAACTGTGCTTTACATAGGATTCTACTCTACATTCTCTTTGTATCACTACAAGTGCTGCTACTTTAAGATAGATACCAATGTGCTGTGAGGTTATAAATCACACACAAAAAAGAAAATGTTATGGGGTTTTCCATTTTATGAAATAAATGTACCTTCATTTACACCCTTTTACTGCGATTATCAGAGGTAATTAGCCTATAATGTGTACCTGTATACAACATCTTAGTCTATGTGTACCCTTTACACAGATGGTTACTCAAATGGAACACTAGCAAGTAGCAGTCAAATAATCTGAATGGGTCACTCTACAGTCAGCATATTTCCCAATCTGTCAGCGCTTGGTGGGGGTCTCACAATTTTATATAGAGGGAACATTCAGGGATGGCCATCAACATGGTGGCACAGAGGGGGCTGCTTTTTTGTAATAGTTTGGGAAGTGTCAGGAAACATGCAAGAAAAAAACAAAAGAACTGCGCCTTCTCGTGAAATACTATTTATTTATCCAAATAAAACTGAATAAAATACTCCTCACAAGCAGTGACTGTTACATGAGCTTTGAAACAACCTTTCCGGACTGATGGACAAAATTTGTCATTGGGCTGAACTGTCAGACAACCAAAATGTGGACCAGAACAATGGTCTTGCTGATGTGTTTCAAAGGATATATCTTCTTCATCAGAGCAAGTAACAAGTGACTTCTCTCCCAAGGACTATCTAAAGCTAGGCAAAGGGTTTGGGGACACAGATTATGCCAAACATTCATCAGAGCTCAGTGGCATAACAACTTGAGGGGGGGCCCTCTTCTTCCTCGCTGGGCCCCCCCCAAGTGGCCGAACGCCAGGGCCCGGTCGCAGTTGCGACCGCTGCGACCCTGGTAGTTCCGCCAGTGGGGAGAGCATCCACATGCACAGTGAATAACAACCACCGTCTCAGCTCTAACCAAACCTGCTATTCATAGTTTAGGATAGTATGCAAGCATCTGCCAACTGTTTGTGGCACTTTTCACATTTGAGAGCGTTCTCTTCACTTGACACATCTTCAAATAGAATGAGCATGGTTTAGAAGCTCTTACAGTATTAACTGCAGTCATTGTACCCATCAGAGACTTGTCTCCTCACTTGCTATCCGTATGACAGGTGTCAGACAGAAGAGGAAGTGAGCTGGAAATCTCCTCTATTTGGACACAAACAGCGTATAAATCTAACAGAAAAAGCTCCTTAACAGGGACACAGAAAGCATTCAAACCTAACAGATGTTCTAAAACCTCCCCACTTTTCCTAGTTTTAGCTAGAGCAGGGCTTTAATTGAAGCTACTGTAGTGAACAGTTAAATGCACTGTGGCAGAGGTTAGAATAGTGATGAGTGAAAGCAAGCAGCCACAGCACATGCTATGAGAAGCTCCATGACTAATGAAAGCTCCGAGCTGCTGACAAGAGTTAATAAAAGCTATTTCAGAGAACACTGCAATACATTGTGACTGAGGTGAGAAAGTTGATGTTGAGTGAGAGTAAGCAGCCATGGGGCATACTGGCTAAAGCTCCCTCACTTGTGAGTCAGAGATATATCCAGCTACATATACACATAGGGGTCTATTCACTCAGCTGCCGTAGGCAGCTGAGTGAATAAATACCCGAAGCGAAGTGAGCCGAACGCTGTTCGGCTATTCACTTCAGACTGGTACGGCTGATTTCAGCCGATATATGGCTGGAATCAGCCGTAGGGGAGGAGCTACATGACTCGGTTCGACTCAGCCGATCCAACATCTGGATCGGCTAAGCCGAACCTCCGGCAGGATACTCGCTGCTGTTCGGCCTATTCTCATAGATGCCGAACAGCAGTGAGTGAATAGCCGAATGGCGCCGAGCTGCATTCGGCTCAGCTGTTCTGCTCGGTACCTCTGTGGTACCGAGCAGAATAGAAAAACAGTTAAAAAAGTAGTAAAAAAGAAAATGATTGGGTGGAGCTAGCAGTGACAGCTAGCTCCGCCCAACTGTTTTCTATTGGCTGGGCGGTTCTGCTGCCATCAGAATAATAAAAAAAATCACCATAGGAATGCATAGCTAGATTCCTATTGGTTATTTTACTTTGCAATAGCCAATAGCAAACTAGCTATTGCACCCGCCCTCTGCTGCTGTCAATCACTAGAGGGGACCTGATAAAGAACTTCAAGACAAATTGAAATAGCCAATAGGAATCTAGCTATGCATTCCTATGGTGATTTTTTTTTAAAATGTATTCTGACGGCAGCCAATGGCTCCGATGTCAGAAAAAAAAATCAGAGCAGGGAAAGGTTTACTCTGCTCGATCGAGCAGGGTAAACCTTTCTGGAAGGCCAGGAGCCACTATAAAAAAAAAACAGAGCAGGGAAAGGTTTACCAGGGACGCTGATCTGTCTGTGCAAGTGGCCGGAGCCAGCCACACCTTCGGCTTTCACCTCCTATAGTGAATAGCCCGTACAGCAGTCCTTCGGTTCTACTGAAACGAAGGGGTCCTGGATCCGAAGGATCAGCCGACGCTTTGGCTAGATCCTTCGGCAGCTTAGTGAATAGACCCCATAGAAAATGGGAAATGTGCACCTTCAATGCTTTCATGTGGTGGTTGTATTTGTAGCAACATACCCTCTCTGCACTGGGTAATGAAAAAAGTGGAAGGTACAGGGATACATTTGAGGATATACAACATGGGTATCCCTATTAATGTCACTGGGTAGTTTAAAAAGCTTCCAAATATCTTCCTTGAAATATCTTCCTCTTCCTAATAGACCAGCACTTAAAATATATTTGACCTCCCTCATGTATTCAATTTTCAAGCTGTACAAACCCCTTCCTCATAGGGGATACTGGTATTGATTTACTAAGGTAGTAAAGGCTGCTTACATATCAACGTAAATGTTAGTGAATAAAGTAAAGGTGTGTTTACTTTGAATAACCAAGCATGTGTAAGAGAAATTAAGAAAGTTTTTTTTAGCATATGAATAGGTATTTAAAGGGAACACAATTTTACCATATTCGCTAACATCCCCTACACTTTTAGTAAATCAGTTCCATTGAATTGAATGTTTTCGGTATGCTGTATAGTACAACTTCTGCCTTTGCCATGTTCTAACCACCAGAGGGAGACATTAGACAGAGGTCAATCATTCCAAAATAAGGAGTACACAAGTGATCGAGATGTGACTTTCTACTTTCTAATGTGCTGTTAAGGTAAACCATAGACGTGAGATGGCCGCATGCAGCTGATTTTATATCTGTGGCTGCAGTAGACCCCCAGCCAACTGATTTTAAGGAAAAAGATCAGACAAAATTGAAAACCTTCCAACTGCTATTTTTCACCTGAAATAAGAAATTGCTTGGGGCTGTCTGCCTGACTGCCCTTCCTCTCCTCCTATTCTCGCTCTCATTTCACTTTATTCATGTATTCATATTGTGTAATCCCTTCTTTTATTTGTATTTGGACTAGCATTAAAATGCTCTGATATGGAGGCAAAGGCATGTCATTATCATTTAAAAAAACTCAAGACAATGGTGTGTGCCACATTAGCAAAACAGATAGACCTGCTTCTATCTGTGCCACGCACACCAGTTTCTTTTTCAGAGTGAGATAGAAATGACCACGGATTCTGCACCTAATTAAGGGATTATGGCAGTTTTCAATATAAAAAACTAGTGAGGAAAGGGAGGGGCAAGGAGTGTGTGCCTCTTCTTTCTTGAACCATGCCAAGCAACATACCTTGAACACAGAGAGGGTACCTTGCTAGGGGAGTGTTGAAGCCTTCCCTGGTCTGCAGGAGGGGCTTATCTGAATCTGGCAGCCCACTTTAAGATAAGGGGGCTTCCAGAAATCTGTCTCTTCCCCAAATAGGTTCATGGTGTCAGTCAGCATTTGCTCTTTGTTTACATTCAGCTGCTGACCAGGAATATTATGACCAGCAGCTACATGGGACCATAGATGTGCCAGATGTGGGGTCACTGGCTTCCTAGAAACTATGATCCTTGAGCTGGAAGCTGTCATATTCAGCTGTGGTAGTAATACACTGATCAATATATGACTTCCTGCTGCAACTCAGCAGAGGGTGAACATCCCATTTAGTTGCCAGTGTGATAATTGGTGGTGGGTCAAGGGAGAAAACTGAGACCATGCTTTAAAGAGACCATGGCCACAAACCATTCATTTTAACAATAATCTTGCCAGATTGCAAAGGAAGATTATATGTGCATTTAACATTTGTTAACATATTTTTTACCTGTAAAAGCCTCCCTTGTGTCGACATCCAAAAAGTCTGATACTGCTGTTGAAACTGCAATCTTGGATTTGATGGCAGCAGCCCCAGAAGACTAAGGGGTTCTCTATTCTGACATCGCTCCGTGTCAGAATAAAGAAAAAAAAGACACAGCGGGGCTTCTCTTCTTGGTGGCCGGGAGCTCCCAGAGCGCCCGGGAGATTTTTTTAATTTTTTTTTTTTTACAGCAGCAGAGCCGCTGGACAATAGGAAACTATTGGGCGGAGCTAGCTGTCACTGCTAGCTCCGCACAATCGTTTTCTATTAACTTTTTTCTACTTTTTTCACTCTTTTTCTGTTCTGCTCGGTGCCTCTGAGGGACCGAGCAGAACAGCCGAGCCAAATGCCGCTCGGCGGCATTCGGCTATTCTCTCACTGCTGTTCGGGATCTTTCAGAATAGCCCGAACAGCAGTGTGAAGCCTGCCGGAGGTTCGGCTCAGTCGAACTTCTTCTGCACTTCGGTGGACCTGATGGGGAACTTCTGCACTTTTGCATAGAAGTCAGTAAGTACCATCTGTCTGCCATGATAGGAAGTATAATTAGACACTCCTAGAATAGGAGATGGCTATAATGTGGTAGGAGGAAGGGGGAATTTAGGCTGTGCTAGGGAATCAACTCTTCCTGGAGTAGTCACATTTCTTAAAAAGTTCACTTGCATTGCCGTATTGCAATTAAAATACTTGTTTTTGTGTTTTCATGTTACCTGCAATGTTGGTGACATTTTTCTTTAAAAAAGAGGTATGTTTAGCATTTGTCCCCGTTTCCCAGGGAGAGTGCCCATTTTGACTAGTCTCATGAGGCATTGCAAATATCTCCTTAATTTTTTATTATAAGCAGTAAGGTTGTGTGGAATGGTACCATAAAAGTCCAGCTGATCGCTTCTGTTGTAAAGCCGACAGTCGGCTCTACAAGTTTAAACAGAGTCCCGGCGGCAAAAGTCGCCGGGAGTCTGTTTAAACAGCCCCGATGCTGGCGACGTACACTGTACGTCGTCAGTCACGAAGGGGTTAATAAATTAAACCTTCCTATAGCTTTTAGATCCATCTTGGCTGCTACTTTCACTGGTCATTTCTGGCCTGTTACTGCTAGATTAAAAATCAGGTCTTGCAGCCAAAGCTAAAGAAGCCTTTCTTCCCCAAGTTGAAATTAATTCAGTTAGGGTGTTAGTGTAGTATTTAAAACAAGCAAAAATGTAAAAGTAAAATAATCCATTATATGTGATGCCAGACTACAGTGTCACTGACACTGTCTGAGAGAATATTACTGTTCTGCAACACTACATACTGTTTAAAGCAAGGATGGGCAAACTCTGGCCTGCCAGCTGTGGTGCAACTACAAACCTCATCATGTATCTGTCTCTGGGAGTCATGCATGTGGGTGTGACAATCTGACAATGCCTCATGGGATTTGTAGTTCCACAACAGCTGGAGGGCCAAAGTGTGCCCACCCCTGGCTTAAACGCATCTCCCAAGCATGTATAGCAAAAGAACAATGTTTTCCCATGTTTTCCTTAAAAAAAAAAAAAAAAAAATGATTATCTATGTGATAATGCAATAAAAAAAGCTTTTCACTTTGAAAAAAATGTGCCGGTGGGCTGGTGACATATTCTCCCCATGCTGTATACCATAACCAATTTGGAGTCTTTGCAGCACCCGTTTAACCTTTTGGACACTTCCAGTTTGGTGAGTGGGAGGAACATACTTCATGTCTAGCATTTTAAAAATAAGCATTTTAAAATACTCCTCTTCTCCTTACAGAGTTTCCCCGTGCAGATGACTAGAGTGGGTCAGTTCAGTGTTTTTCTTCTGGGAGCACATGAATAAAGAGTTTTCTGAAGATATTCTGTCTTGCTATAGATTATTATTATTATTAAAGGTTTATGACAAAAGTTGTAAGTTACAAAGAATTTAACACTTTTTGTCATCAATTAACATTGGAATTGTAGAAAGTACTGGCAGCGGTTATTGTGCTTAAACATAAAGAAGTACATCTTATTTTACTGTACTACTAAGTATAGGTATACTATATAGTGTCTTTTAAAGTGTAGAAGAATAATGGGAAGAGTGAAGAGAAAGAGAGAGGGCCTCTAGATGTAACAACAATAACCCATGATGGAGAATACGAGAGGCCAACATAAGAGTCAAGTAATACAAGGGTGGATGGTGAAGAAGGTACTACCAGAAGGAACTCAAGGACATAGTAGTAAAATTAGCCATAAAGGGTGAAAGGTGTAAATTAAAAGAGTACTATAAACATTATGGGGTCTATTCACTAAGCTGCCGTAGGCAGCAGAGTGAAAGACCGACCTGAAGTGAAGTGAGCCGAACGCTGTTCGGCTATTCACTTCTAGCTGGTACGGCTGATTTCAGCCGTATATCGGCTGAAATCAGCCGGACATCAGGTGGCTTCACGTGGCTTCGGGTCGGCCGTTCTGCTCGGTCCCTCAGAGGGACCGAGCAGAACAGAAAAATGGTTTAAAAAGTTCAAAATAAGTAAATAGAAAACGATTGTGCGGAGCTAGCAATGACAGCTAGCTCTGCCCAACAGTTTTCTATTGTCCGGCGGTTCTGCTGCCGTAAAAAAACAACAAAAAAATGGGTTCGGGAGCTGTACGGGCTATAGTGAATAGCCCGCACAGCACCCCTTCGGTTATACTGAACCCGAAGGGGTCCTGGGGTCGAAGCTAGCCGAAGGATCGGCCGAAGCTACAGCCAGATCCTTCAGCAGCTCCGTGAATAGACCCCTATGTCTGAAAGGCCCAACAGGAGAATGTAGCAGGCTTCATTTGCTAGCTGGTCAGTTTGGATATTGATTGACATTCCAGCTGTTTCTTGCTTGGTGGCAGCTCAGATGTAATAGTGGTGTACTTATCTAGGACGAAGAGCAGTATGTGGGCAAATGCTGGATATCTTTGGGGGAGTCTCTGGATATAATTACCAATTTGAGAGGCTGTTCCTTGCCTTCCTGGAAGGTTAAAAGGGTAGGTCTTTTTATTATAAGAGAAGATCAAGTGAAAGCCCATCTATATCGTATGCATTGTTGATTGAAAGGATGAAGCAGGAGTTTAATTTCCTCAATTTTTGGCTTGTTATGGGAAAGGCGTCTGCAAAAGGCCTCTGTGAAAATCAACAAATTGATTGACCCAAGATAAACAGTTATTTGCTATCTCTGGCCCTTTTCATTACTTGTACTTTAATCCCATAAAAATGGGGTTTTACTCTCATGTCTTTGACTAGACTTTCAAAGACAAAATAAATTATTCTGAGGATATTCTGGCTTGCTATAGATTATAATCTTGTACATACAATATCTTGCTATAGATAATTATTATAAACTTTAAATTATCCTAAGATTTTGACTAGCCAAAAAATCTGCTTTTTACACAGTATGACAAGGTATGCAATTAGTAAACAAAGACAAAGTATTGGACGGGTCTTTTCTGCCCGTGCATGCCCGCTAGGGGGCGCGCGCGAGCAGAAAACCCGCAGATGCTGCAGTGCCGTCCGTCCATTTTTTTACTACGGGCGGACGGCAAGAGGTTAATTACACCATCAATAATGGATACATGGAAAATTAGTTACAGAATCAGTGGTTGCTGATATTCCCAGAGGAAGCAAGATAAAAAGACACTATTATGAGAGCTCTTTACTGCAATGGAAATGCAGTAACATTTGGGAATGGCACTTAATCATGAACCTAAACTGCTTATTATTAACACTCTCTTACCCCTCCTGTTTAGCTTTATTATATTTAAGCTTTGAATATTGAATATAAGCCAATAAATGTTCATTTTAGCAATCTAAAAAGCCCAGTTGGTTTTAACAAAAATGCACCATGAAACTGTTTTGGGTATTCATATAGTGTTTCACTTTCTTTTATCAAGTGTTACTTACTGGCAAATTCATGCATTTTATTTATGGTTTAATGGTTACACAGTCAAAGCTCAGCAATTTGCTTTGACAAGTGAATATTATGATGAATATTTGTGGGGTATTCTAAAAATGGCACTGCACTGTGGTTTTACTGCAATAATCCTTAGAGTGTAGTAACATAGCATCAAAACACCATGATCAAATGTGCAGCAGTTTAGAGAAGTCCTATACTGCATTCTTGCATGTAATAGGGTCATATAAGGAGTAAAATAGGGTCATATAAAGAGTAAAATTCATATAAAATTCATATTTAAATCTGAACTTTAGAAAACAGGTAAATACAACGTTGAAGTACATTTATGACAGCTATTTTACCTGCCAAATACTTTATTTTATTTCTGTCCATCCAGTCCTGAAATTTGCACAGCTGGTGAACTGGCTCTTCTCAGCAGTTAAGTAATAGAGCTAGGTCACCTATCTGCTCTTAGCCTGTGATTGCCACTGAAGGAGCAGCAGCAGACTGATGCACTGCTCCCTTTGCTTTCTACTCCTGTTATCATGCTTTTGTCAGCATATATGCATGCAACACACCAATTTGGCTCCTAGTGCTGGCCCTTCCTCTCTCAGACTGAGTGCTGCTGTACAGGGGATTGCAAGAGGTCAAGACCAAGTCAAATTCAGATACTTACACTAGGTAATGATTTTTAATGAATACAGATCTTAATCAATTGGCGTTGTCTTTTTATATCTACGTATAGATTTACGTATAAAATTCTTCCACACAGTTTATACAGCATTTGTTTACAGTTGGAATAATTCACAAATACGGATAATCATCTATCATGTCATGCTTTGGCACTCCTCAATAGAAGAGGACAGAAACTAGAATCATATTAGACATGTGCGATTAGTTTAGAATGTAGAATTTCTGAAATTTGGACGGAAATCGGTATAGTCAGACATTTGAATGCATCCAAATTTTCAAATGAAAGAAATAACGAATCCGAACGTACCCACATTTTTATAACAGAAATTCGGGTGCATACGAAATTTTTTCAAAATATAATTTGGAATGAACTGATGTTGTTAAATGTTAAAATAAAATAAACAAAAAAGTGCGGAGTCTCCTTCCCTATTCATACTCGACCCTGGTAGGAATTTAATTTTTGACCCCGTTCATACTCTACCCATACCAAAAAAACCAAAAAAAGTGTCAATTCTCCCCTAAAATTGTCCTCATGTTGATGAGGACAAGGGCCTCTTCCCCACAACCCTGGCCCAGTGGTTGTGGGGGTCTGCAGCCAGGGGGCTTGTCTGAATCTGGGTTCCCCCTTTCATAAATGAGAGAGCTGTCACAGAAAGTAAACAAATGGGCGGAACATGTCCCATGATGTCATGACTCGCTCCACCCTTTTGTTTACTTTTCAGAGAAGCCCTGTCATCTGAAAGGGGACATCCAGATTCAGATTAGCCCCTCTGCCGGCAGACCCCCTACAACCACCGGGCCACGGTTGTGGGGAAGAAGCCCTTGTACTAAAAAAAAAAAACTAACACTGCCTGCTGCTAGTGTGACAAACATTTGGATACTTATGTTAACTAACTCTGCTAACTATTGGATGGTTTGAGTAAAAAGGTTTTCCGCCTAGTGAATACAGTGTTTAATTAGATATATAGGTGCCCAGGAATTATGCCTATGGCACTTTGCTAACCAGAGTGATAGCCTTATTTGGAGAGGGAATGAAATAGGAGAGTTTAATTTGGGAAGATAAAACAGGACTGTGAAACAATTATCACAGCCTGCAATACTGTCAAGTAGGGATGTCCCGATACCACTTTTTCAAGACCAAGTACGAGTACTTCCCCTCATGTACTTGCTGATACCAATTACCGATACTTTTTATTAAAGGGAAAGGTGACATTTTCTTAAAAACAATACAGACTAATGATTTTAGGCCAATTTCTTTATGATAATGAAGAACTTTAATTTAAGACCGTTTTAGAACAATAAAACATTTGTATTTGCTTTCACACAGCTGTCTTGAAACTACAAATTCGATCATGCATCTGCCTCTGGGATCATTTAACCTATGCATGTTAGCAGGGGAGAAATTGTAACTCTATTACTGCAGTGTACTGGAAGTGTGCACTATGGATCATTTAACACACTTTCAGTACACTGCAGTAATGGAGTTACAATTCTCCCCTGCTAACATGAATAGGTTAAATGATCCACAGTACGACTACATGTTTTGTAATATAGATCAGGATTTAACCTATTCATGTTAGCAGGGGAGAAATTGTAACTCTATTGCTGTAGTGTAGCGGAGGTGTGTGCTGTATATGTACCACATATACAGTACACACTTCCAGTACATTGTAGCAATAGATTTACAGCCAGCCTTGTCCCAGCTTCCCTCACTCACATTTCACTCCGATCCCTGTTGCCTCATGCGGTGCCTCTCGTAGTCGGCGCTGGGCAGGATCGCTGCATCGCGTCTCGGTGCTCAGCTTGTGGGAGACGCTCACAGTTCTGCCCTGCCAATATGAATAGGTTAAATCATGATCCATAGTACATATACAGTACACATGTCCAGTACACTGCAGTCTGCAGCAATAGAATTACAATTATCCCCTGCTAACATGAATAGGTTAAATGATCCATAGTACAACTACATATTGTACTATTATGTACTATGGATCTTTTAACCTATGCATATTAGCATGGGAGAATTGTAAATCTATTGCTGCAGTGTACTGGACGTGTGTAACGTACATGTACTATGTACTACATATAGAGTACACTGCAGCAATAGATTTACAATTATCGTCGGCTAACATGAATGGGTTAAATGATCTATAGTACATAACATGTAGTTGTACTACGGATCATTTAACCTATTAATATTAGCAGAGGATCATTGTAAATCTATTGTTGCAGTGTATTGGGAATGTGTACTGTATACATGTACTACATATAGTGTAGACTGCAGCAATAGATTTACAATTCTCCCCTGCTAACATGAATGGGTTAAATGATCCATAGTACAACTACATGTTATGTACTATTATGTAGTATGGATCATTTAATCCATTCATATTAGCAGGGGATAATTGTAAATCTATTGCTGCAGTGTACTCTATATGAAGTACATGTACAGTACATATTCCAAATACACTGCAGACAATAGATTTACAATTATCATCTGCTAATATTAATATGTTCTTAATAGGGACCCCAGGCCCTCACTTACTGCTCGATGAAGGTGCCTCACGATCTGCCTCGCTGGTGAGTCAGCGCTGGTCCGGTCGGAGGACCTCCAGGTGGGGGTCCTAATTTAGCTGGCCGGTGACTGCCCAGAGGTGCTGCGCATGTCGGGGTCCTCTGGGCAGTCACCGGCCAGCTAAATTAGGACCCCACCTGGAGCTCCTCCCACCAGGCCAGCGCTGACTCGCCGCTGCTCTCCCGCACAGCAGCAACCGCACAATCTAGGACAACATACTGGAAACTGGAACTGGAAAGTGAGCTAAATTGGAGAATCTTTCCAAATCAGCTATGTTGTCCTAGATTGTTCACTTCTCTGTCCTTCTCCAGACTCTTCACCCTTTTGTGAGTAGCCCTCTATAACTTTGACACGGAGTAAATAATATACAGTGCACTAATTTGTCTTTTTTTTCTTTTTACTAAAGAAATGCCCTCCCTTCTATGTCACTTGACTACAATTCGAAGACCAGGTAGTAAATTATTGGTAACTGGTTGCCATAGCAGCGAAGGGGGGCCTTACTTCACTGTTTTCCGGAACAACTAATGTTTTACCAGAACCTAACCCTACTATCTGAGAAGAAAACTTTATACTCTGGCAGGTGTGCAACTTGGCTCATTGTTGTTGCATATAAGTGATACATTTAACACACTGTGGTAAATACTTGCTACTACAGGAATCAATTGCTTTATTAAATGTTTCCTAATATTCTTGGTTATAATTCAATGTTAGTATCAAAATTGTTGCTTATGAAAACAACACATTTCATTTAATGTGGAAAATGCATTAAAATTCTGATTTATACCGTGGAGATTCTTCTAGATGGATGGCAAATATCCAAACCAACAATCCACAACTGTTAAATTCCCATGCACCCAGATATAAGAGACTATTAAATATTAATAAAAATTAAAAGTTGCAACATTTCTGCGTTTATCGATTCAAGGTAGTTCAGTTGTCTCTGTTTTAAAGAATTAGATGTTATTTTAACAATATCATTTGATGTTTAACTGTCGTGTGTGCTCTCCCTGTGTGCAGGATTGTAGAGCAATGGAGCAAATAAAGGCAGAATATTTCCAGGGTTCTATAGCCTTTTTTAGGAAATGTCTTATATTGCTTGTACTGTAATAAGTTGTACACATTGGTCACATTCATGTTCACAGATTGGGTTGGAGACAAGAGACTTGCAGCATTTTAAACAGTGTTGTCTAGCCACCCAGTTTATCTCGGAAATTTCTGAAGGGTAAATCAGGACTAGAGATCAAAGGTCCGTGATTGCGATAAAGGGGTCTATTCACGAAGCAGCCGAAAGGATCTAGCCGTAGCTTCGGCCGATCCTTCAGGTAGCTTCAGCTCCAGGACCCCAAACTTGGCCAAGTGGCTCAGTCGAGCCGAACACATATGCCACGGCTCGGCTGAGCGGCGCTGAAAGCCAAAGCTGGCCGAGCGGCCGGCCATTGGCCCGGCTGACAGCCTGCTTCTGACAGCTGGGCGGAGCCAGCCATGATCTTATGGCTGCCCCCAGCCACTTGCAGAGAGATCAGCGTCCCTGGTTACCAGCTAACCAGGGACACTGATCTCCAGACAGCCTAACTCTCCCTGGCGCTCCGGGAGTCTCCCGCTCCTGGCCGCCAAGGAGAGAAACACTGCTTTTTCTTTTTTTTTCTTATTCTGACACGGACCCGCCCTCTGCTGTGGTTCTCCATCAGGTCCACTACTGAATGACAGCAGCAGAGGGCGGGTACAATGCTAGTTTGCTATTGGCTATTGCAAATTGAAATAGCCAGTAGGAATCTTGCAATGCATTCCTACGGCCAAATTTTTTTTTTTTCTATTCTGACACGGCTCCGTGTCAGAGTAAGAAAAAAAAAGAGAAAGCAGTGTTTCTCTCCTTGGCGGCCGGGAGCTGGAGCGCCCGGGAGAGTTAGGCTTTTTTTTTTTTTTTTTTCTTGACGGCAGCAGAACCGCCGGCCAATAGAAAACTGTTGGGCGGAGCTAGCTGTCATTGCTAGCTCCGCGCAATTGTTTTCTATTTATTTTTCTACTTTTTAAACTCTTTTTATGTTCTGCTCGGTCCCACAGAGAGACCGAGCAGAACAGCCGAGCCGAATGCCGCTCGGCGGCATTCGGCTATTC
>NW_017306642.1:680306-687538 GCF_000935625.1 Nanorana parkeri | reverse complement strand
TTGACGGCAGCAGAACCGCCGGCCAATAGAAAACTGTTGGGCGGAGCTAGCTGTCATTGCTAGCTCCGCGCAATTGTTTTCTATTTATTTTTCTACTTTTTAAACTCTTTTTATGTTCTGCTCGGTCCCACAGAGAGACCGAGCAGAACAGCCGAGCCGAATGCCGCTCGGCGGCATTCGGCTATTCACTCACTGCTGTTCGGCATCTATGAGAATAGAGCGAACAGCAGCGAGTAGCCTGCCGGAGGTTCGGCTCAGCCGATCCAGATTTTGGAACGGCTGAGTCGAACTCCTTCTGCACTTTGGTTCGGCCGAACATGCTGAGCAATGCATTGCAATATGTTTTTCAACTGATGCTAACGGAAGGGAACCAAAAAATTAATGGGTTTAAATGGGTCTCGTTCACACTGCTCCATTCTGTTGTTTTGAAAAGAAAAGTAGAACATGCAATCTTTTTTTTCAGCGCAACATAACGTAACAGATCCGGTCTGAACTAGCCCAATTCACAGCCATTCATTTTCTGGTGCCCTTCTGTGAGGATCCATTGAAAAATGGACCACAAAGCAACAGATTCGGAAGTAAATCGGAAAGTACAATTACAAGTCAACAGGCCCTCTGCAGTTTCCTTCTGATTTTGGTGTGAATGCACTCTTAAAGTGTTTTATTATATCTGTTCAAAAAATGCAAACAAATACCTGATGATCCTGACAGAAATCTTGTAAACAGTTAACTTTTAGCTTTTTGTCTGGGTTGTACTCTTATCAGTTTCAACGTCCCCAGCTCTCTTTGTGGACTACAAAAACACTTCCCCATGGTTTAGAGATGTGGAGAGGAGAAGGTGGTTTGTAGTTCTGCCATAGGGTGACAACACTGCTCCTTCATAGATACAGTATGGTGAGCATTGTTTCTCTAGTAAAGGACTTATGCTATTGGCAGGATCACCATGTCAAAAAAAGGGGCAAAAAAAGCCTGAAAAAAATGCATCTTCCAAATCTATGGATTGGTAGTCTGCAATATATAAAATTTTTGTTCTTGGGTTTAGACACACTTTTTAAAAAAGAATAAAGCTTTATTTTTTTTCAGTTTAGACACACTTTAGGTATGTGCGCTATTCCTCTCTGGAGGAAGAAAGCTATGGATGTACAATCCTGGAGAAAATAAAGGCAGCTTATTTCCAGGGTTTTTAACCATTTTTATAGAATATGTTAGGAAAAGGCTGAATTTATTTGGTAATTAAAATAAAAATAAACATAATTGTAAATAATGGATGGCCACATTTATTCTCACAGATGGGGTAGGCAATGGAGCCTTGTATAATTTTAAGAAGTGTGGTCAGTGTGCCTATTTTCTCCCAGAAACTATTGTCTATTAACTAATAAGTCTAAAACTTGAGTGGGGATCTATGGCCCATGATTGTGTAACTAGAGCTCCATAATAGTATAAGGATACAGGATAGTTGAGATGTGTGTTAAGGGTCAGGTCAAGGAAGCAGCAAAGTAAATAAAGTCACAGACTGACCAACCAGTCAGCCTAACAGATGGACCAAGAAGGTTAATGGTAAATTGCGTTATCAATGCTGTATAAGCTATATTTATCATCCATCCTTTATCACGTGTTGGGATTTATGTCTCTGAAATGTTTCTGATGCTGATGAGCACCATCATAAATACTAAGGTCAAATGGAGGCAAAGTGACAGAAATAAAAAATGAGTGGGTTTTGAAGATTGCGCAGATGGTTAGAAATCCCTACATTATTTCCTTTTCCCCAAAAAAATGTGTTAGGTGACTAAAGCAGCCACCTTAGTCGCCAAAGTCATTAGATTTGGTACAACCATTTAAAAGATAATGCTTCCTGGAACCTGTTTAGAAAGTTAAGAAACCTACCATGTATATCCTATACAGTACGTGATTTCAAGTGACTCAGCCACAAAACTGATCTGAAGTCCCTGGGGAACTCATAAAATCCATTCCAATGAATTTGACAACACAGAAGGAAGAGCAGAAGGCAAAAACATCTTTCAAAATCAAATCACTGATGCATCATATGCGCATTTACATAGGCATTCATATTTAAAACTGCCAGTACAACCCCCATGTAAAATGTCTCACTAACCATTGAGAAACATTTGTAGGCATTTAGATGACTAGTGTACAAACTACTGTGGCAGTATACAAGAATCACCTGCAGTTTGTGTGTACCAGTGATGCTAAATCAAACAATATATATGTTCATGATCCTAAATTAAATTTAGGGGTCTATTCACAAAGCTGCCGTAGGCAGCCGAGTGATCAACCGACCCGAAGTGAAGTGAGCCGAAAATATTTATTTACTAATTTTATAACAAGAGCATTTTAAAAAACCTTAATGCTAAAAAAAAGAATTATAATAACCATAATGACCTATATTCTCCCAGTTCTGCAAAGGTCCGTGATTTGTAGACCAAATATAATACATAAACCATGAATTAGCAAATTAATTCACGTGATTCTGTGAATACTTTAGCTATGGAAGATTGCTACAATGAGAGACTTTTACCAATGCAAAAGATATAAATAGATCAGCACTGCCATTATAGATGTTCTTTTTGTTAGTGCATAGGACACTTTTTGGAATCATATTACATACCATAAAAACAGAAGGATCTGAACTGCACAGTCTAGTGTGCGTAAAATAGTTATATAACATTGTTGATATAGCATTTTCAAAAATAGATTTTGTTGGACTGATTCATTGATCTGGATTTGCTTGCCTCAAAACATAAAACCATCATTATTCATCTTCTGTATAAAACTGGTAGTTCCTTGCTATCAGAATAAGAATTAACATTTATATAGGATATTACAGGATATACAAAATATGCATATATACATATATATATATATATATTTGTTGTCTACATATGTCAGACATTTTAATTGTAAAAAATTGTATCATTTTCAAATCCCCAAATTAGTGTGTTGTTAATAAAACTTACCTCAAGCCTTTAGGGGGTATGTTGTATTTGTTCACCAAAAATCTCTCACATACCACAAATGGTCAGAAATATAATTGATTGCCAAATCACAGAATGCATTTTAGGATAATGAATGTCGTACCTTAATTAAGTGTTTCTATCAGCAGGTTTAAGAAACAGTGATGTATTTATTAAGTTAATCAATTAAATGCCTTGATTGAAATGTCTTCTAATTTGAAAATGGTTCATGGGTCAACAGCATTCATGTAGTCAACAAAGTCCATCAATGAATCCACTCAACTTTTCCAGTCAAAGAACATATTATCCATAAATCTCTACACATTGCTAAAAGATCTCATGAGGATAAATGAAAATGAATCCACTTAATCTACATACAGTTGGTCACCAGCAAATTGGGGTACTGGGCTACCCAATGATATCCCACCACCAGTCTGTATATAAGCCTTGATAAATGTGATAACCTACTGAAATACACTCTATATCAACAATTAAAGTGTTTCCATTTTTGAGAGAAAGTACAGTTATTAGAACATGTTTTACAAATGTAAATATACTATAGGAATACAAAGTGTTGGTAGACGCAAACTATGTAATACCTGAAGTAAGTGGCAGCTGGCAAAGCTGAGAATTGTATAGTGTCCAACAAAAAGAGGGTACCTAGGACTGCACAGCCTATAGAAGAGCCTTATAGAAAGCTTTGCAGTCAGTTCCTGTTTATTAAAGTGGGCCTTGCACTACAGGAAAAGTCCACTTTAACTTTGCCCCCCATACAAAAATGCAGCAAAAAATAAAAAAACAAACTTTAAGGAAAAAAAAATACTTACCTTTCCCCCTGCTTCGGTACTGCGGAAGGTGGCATCATCCTCCTTACGGTGACATCCTGAAGAATGCCTAGTAACCTAAATACAGTGCAGGAGCATATTCTACCATGATCTGGGCTACTCAGCATTGCCTGGAATTTTGTGCAAAAACACATTTTCTGAGACAGAAAAAAATGAATCTTTTATTAATACACCTATTGCTATCGAATAAACTGCAAATAAATATGTGCTTGTCCCTTCTATCCAAAGAGGAATGTGTGGAGCAGACCATGACGGCCTTTATAGATTTTCCAGTACTGAGATTATTAAAAGAAAAACCTAGACGATTAGATATATTAATACCTGCATATATGTAATTACCATAGAATAAAGATACTAATTTTGTTAAAAGGCTAACATTATTATTGGTAAGTAGCAATAAACAGATGAAAATTGCTATGTGTGTGCAAACTGAGGGCTTTAGGTAATGCCAGCTAGAGTAATTCTTGTTCCTAATGACATGTGTAATACTATCCTGCAGCAAGACAAGGCACCTCTGCTTGCATCAGTCCCACCACATGTCACATACTTTCTCCCATGGGTGACAGTGTCCTGCCTCGCCCAGGGCTGCCACCTCCCAGGCACAGGCTCTACTGGGGGAGGGAGATGTCAGAGCAGCCAGTGATCTCTATCACTTACAGTGCACCATGTGTTACCTAGTATAGAGTCACTGCTTTATCTGTCATTTATCCAGAGGAATGACACTGGGAGCCTGTATCTGATGTCCACAGAGTCTGGGAGCCAGGCATCAGAATCCTGAGCCAAAGAGGTAAGTGTGGCAAGATTCTGATCACAAATGAGGTGACATGTACAAAGTGAAATGAAAAGAATATTGTATGTTATCTTTGTGATCAAGAATCATTTAATAATCTGCTTAGGAACTAGTACTTATGGTGCTGAAACTCTTAATGATCACAGGAACAATTTTTAATCATAGATGTAAAATAGCATTGTCAATTAAGAAGGTTAATCATTGTAGTACAGTAGTATAGCAGTACAATGTTGTAAACAGTAGTTAGGCACGATAACATCCTTTCATAGACATACAGCATATATGTATTTAAAAAAAAACTATACTTGATTTATACTCTGCTCCTAGCGTGCTGTGTAATACTTTCAGTGGAATACAGAAATGACTATACGTTCATCGAATTTTCCATAACTTGATGATATGCTCATAGCATGGATATGCATATGATTGGTACAATGGGACAGGAGCCCTGAAATTGTTCAAAATGGATTTATTTTAGTAGGGAATTTCTTTGGGAATGTAATGTGTGTGATGTTATTCTACAGTTGTTGGCAGTAAAAGATATTTGTGCACATTGTTTAATTTTTAGTTTTTTAAATTTGTTTTTGTAAATGTTTAGTTCCACAATCTGATATTATTAAAGGAAAATATTTGTGTCATTTAGTGATATTACAAGTAAATATCTTATATCTTATATTGATGGCAAACAATTACAACTTCAAGTTTTGTGTGGTCAGCATAAATCGAGCCACATTGTTTTTCTGGGATTGTGCAATCTACTAGCTGAAGACTGAATTGTACAAAATTATCATGTGTGTTGGTTAATTTAAGATCTGATCCAACTGCAAACATTAAGAGCAGCAGGCAGCCCAGGATTGCCAGGGTCTAGGGTGTGACATCTGCTTGGGACACTATATTTATGGATCTTCTATGTTGTCTGTATTTTTGTATACATTTACTCTGGATTCACCACTTTCTCCTTGCAGTCCAAAATGATATATATTTGAGTTACCTGATTTCATATTAATCTGATCTTAGTATTGAAATATTTTCAATACTAAAACTTTGAAGAACGTGCTGACTTTACTGATAGGATTAATCACTGCAGTAAACCTGAGTTGGGGTGAAAGACCAGTTCTTGCTTCTACAATGCACTGGCTGCAGACCGTATATAAAATAAATGTCAATTATTCTTAAGTCTTTTTTCATAATACAGCTTTACAGACAAATATGGTTTCTTCTGTAAGGGTCATTCAAGGGGAATTTAAAATTCAAAATTCAGGCAGACCAAATCTGCAGTAGTTGCCCATCACAACCAGTCAGCTTCTATCTTTAATTTTTAAAGCTTAACTGAACAAAATGAAGAGAGAAGCTGACTGGTTACTATGGGCAACTTCTCCAGATTCGGTCTGCTCCAGTTTTGATAATTTTCCCCCATTATGAATTCTCAGTTTGCAGGGGGGATTGTCTCTTATAGCTTCTTATAGGTGAATGAGGTCAACTCTGTTGACTCTGTTGACTTGCATCATCCAATCATGTGCAAGCAGAAATACAGATTAAAAAAAATGAAAATATCCATTGAACGTGATTGAGTATTCTGAATTTTCCCCACATTCACTAAGCTAAGTGAGACTTCAATTTGCAAAGTGAACACTTTACTCCTTTAGTAAATCAAACCCATAGTGCTTTGTCATGCTGCTTTATGAAGAATTCTTATTAATCATTTGTGGTTTTTATGTAGAGTACCATAAGACATGGGAAATGGCTCCATGAAACCCAAGCCATTGAGGCAGCCACATGGACAACTACTGAACTTCTCTGTCAGCACCTGCACCAGTCTTCACAATAGAGAATCGCCTGATGGAAAAGTTTGGGAACTTGAGAGAGAACTCAAGCTGAAAGAAGAAGAACTGTTAAAGAAAGAACACGTATTTCAGGAGTTGCAGGAGCAGTTTACCAAGCAAACCCAAATGATTGCTGAAATCACAGAAGAACTTCAAAGCAAGTGTGTTCAGCTTAACAAACTGCAGGATGTTGTTAATACTCATGGAAAACAGTCTTTAACACCGGCTTTAAAAATGTTGCACTCTTCCCCAACTAAACATCTCCAGACATCACCTTCAAGAGCTTTACAGACTTCACCATTTAAGACTTTATCTGGGTTTTTCAACAACAGCAAAAGAAAGGGAGCCAAGGAGGGGATATCAGCGGAGCCAACTACCAGAATATATGATCAAAGTAGTCCATTGGAGTTTTCATTTGAGAAAGCTTGTGTTAGGAAAGATTTAAGGTAAGCTCTAATGGTTAATGCACAGTCTATTTACTTTACAAATACATTGCTTTGTTTTCTTTAAGTGCTATGTGGTGTAACTCCCCCATCTCCCTCATTCAAAATCACTGCTTCTTTTTATGGAAAAAAAGGATAATATATATATATATATGTGTATATATAAATGTGTATATATACACTGAGTGGCCAGTTTATTATGACATTTGTAGGCAAATTAGCTATAATCCGCTATAATTTCACACTGAAGTTGCTAGAGGGCCAGACCATTATAAATAGGGAAGCAGGTTGTTTACCACGACAGTAGAAGTGATTTTTTTTCTGAAGATATGGGTAAACAACGCGATTTAACAGCCGTT
>NW_017306642.1:674875-678817 GCF_000935625.1 Nanorana parkeri | reverse complement strand
CTGAAGTTGCTAGAGGGCCAGACCATTATAAATAGGGAAGCAGGTTGTTTACCACGACAGTAGAAGTGATTTTTTTTCTGAAGATATGGGTAAACAACGCGATTTAACAGCCGTTGAACGTGGGGTGATTGTTGGCGCGAGCCATGGAGCGAGTATCAGCAAAACAGCAGAATTTGTTAAATGTTCAAGAGGGGCTCATTGTTAAAGTGTTTAAAGACTAGACTGTCAGCCGAAAATCTGGGTCTGAACGTGCGAATTGTGGCCGTCAATGTTAGTCAATGTTAGGGCAGAACGGAGAGTGGCAAGACTGGTACAAGGCAACAGAAGGGCAACAGTGCAGTGTCAGATTCCTTGCATCACCTTTCAACATCTCGTGGAGTCACGAGGCGGCCCAACGAAGTAATCTCGTGAAGTTATCTCGTGTCCCAACGAAGTACTGATGGGGTGGTCATAATAATCTGGCCACTCAGTGTATATAGTACTTGGTTTAATTATCTGACCAGCAGCCCTTTAGCTTTGGCATTATTAATGCATGCCTTGCCTCCGTATAACTATCTGGGCAGGCTGTGTCACCATATCCTAAAGGCAGACCTCTGGCCAATCTTGTGAGATTTTTTTTGGTCTACAGAGGAAAATAACAAAGTTATACTCACCAGAATGGTCCCTGGAGCCTCACTCCACCTCCGCTGCAGTGTTTTAAGGTCTGCGAGTCATCACGTTCAATACAGTGTATAGGACGTGAGGATGCCGGAGGACATACTATCGCTGCAGTAGAGAAGAATACAGGCTTTGTGGAGCTCTGTCACAGCTTGCCAGCTCGGAGTATCAGGTGAGTATAACTTTATTTTCCTCCCTAGACTAAAATGAGGACTTAACCTTGCAGTGCAGGGTAGCCCCAGTGGATGAGTTAAAAAAAACATTCCCAGGAGCTCTGCTTTAAGCTTCAGCACAAATTACATTAGCACATTTCTGGATTGTTGGCAGAACAGCATGTACAGTATTTCTTATAAATAATATAAAAAATAATAATGTAAAAAATATATATGTGGAAGTGTGCATGTATTAGAGAGATGAAGAGATACGCTATATTTTGTAAAATTATGCCATGACACACACTTTAAGCCAAGAAATGTAATTTTCTCCAGTGTATCCTTTGTCAGCAGTTTAGTGAAGTGCAAGAAAAAGAGCCTATACTTTTAGAGAGCAAAGTAAATGTCTCATATTTTGACTGCAAGTGAAAAGTACAATTTAAAGACCTGAATAGAACCTGCAGTTTTGCCTATGTCATAACTAAAAATGCCATATGTATTGAAAACATGTCATTTGTTTCTACAGGACATAAACTTAATACTCTCTTTCATGTCCATAATGTCATCTCAGCTTGAAACAGAGACCAATCATGGCAGGCGCAAAGCGTGTCATCTGGTTGTTCAACTATTTGAATTAATAAAGCAATTCTATAAACAAATGCATAAGACACAGAGAAGGAAATTTACTAAGGCTGGAGCAGATAAAATCTGGAACAGTTGTGTATGGCAACCAATGAGCTTCATGCTTTCATTTTCAGAGCTTAACTAAACAAGCTGAAGAGAGAATCAGATTGGTTGCTATGCACAGCTTCTCCACATTCTGTCTGCTACAGTTTTGATCATTTTCTCTAGTGTTAGCAAATTCCCCTTGAGTTTCCAGTTTAAATGCATAGCCCATGAATATTGTTCAAATTTTTATACAATTTATATAAGGTAGTTAGCTCTTTTACTTTGACCATCATTCAGTAATGCACAGTGAGTGGCATCATAAAAAAGGCCATACATATCAACTGTAAATATTGCCTTGATGTTGATGGGCTAGTCAGAGCAATGCAAATTGTATCTGATGATCATTATTACCGTCATTAATTATTAGGGATGCACTGATACCGATGCCAAGTATTTGGGCGAGTGCGGGTACTCGCCCAAATGCTCCGATACTTCCGGTCAGAGGGAGATAACCCGCCTCCCAGCTTCCTGATTGGTTGGAAAGCCGTCTCCATGCTGTTTGGCCGACTCCATGCTGGTAAGCCGGCTTCCTGTGCAATCAGCATGGAGCCGGTTTCCTGGGTAATGACATGCCGTCTGGCTTCCTGATTGGCCGGGAAGCCGGCTCCATTCTAGCGGAAATACCGGTATTGGCAAGTAGCGAGAGATAAATATTGGCACTCGTACTCGATACCGAAACACCTTTATCGGTGAATCCTTATTAATTACAAATAACTGAATTACAGTAAAGCTGGCCATACATCGAGTGCATTTTGGCTGGTTTTTGTTGCTCTGACCAAAATTTGCTCCATGGGTGGCCCTGTTGGCAGCCTCATACCCAACATTCTTCAATAAGAAAATTGAACGAGCCAGATGGAAAAATATCTGCCGATTAGCAACTGTAGCCAATCAGCTGCAGTCACTGTTTGGGTATTCGGATAGCAGCATACCCGCAGCTTTTAGAACACAATAGCGGTAGTCAGATATTCAGAACCTGTTAGATTCTTTTCTTTCAGCCCACAAGGTGAATGGAAAAAATATAACAGTGCATGGCTAGATTAAGCCGACTGCCAATATATCCTTACTGTAAAAACAACAAATCAAATTAGGCGCATCAAATTAGGAGCATCAGCTGCAGTCACTGTTTGGGTATTCGGATAGCAGCACACCCGCAGCTTTTAGAA
Source organism: Nanorana parkeri (assembly GCF_000935625.1). Classification (NCBI taxonomy): domain Eukaryota; kingdom Metazoa; phylum Chordata; class Amphibia; order Anura; family Dicroglossidae; genus Nanorana; species Nanorana parkeri. The sequence goes on along the minus strand of NW_017306642.1, from coordinate 676,116 downwards.
TACAATAGCGGTAGTCAGAGATTCAGAACCTGTTATATTTTTTCCATTCACCTTGTGGGCTGAACGAAAAGAATCTAACAGTGCATGGCTAGATTAAGCCAACTGCCAATATATCCTTACTGTAAAGACAACAAATCAAATTAGGCGCATCAAAAAGCAGCAGCGTGGCTGTACCACCGATGGTGTACAATAAATCTATATGGCAGATGTAAAAAAGAACAAAAAGCTAGCAGAAGAGCAGGGTTCTGTGATCTGTCAAAGCCACATGACCAGCTCACCACCAATCATGGAGCTCTTTTTGCTGCGTTAAGCAGAGAGAACTTAGTGGAGTGCCATAGGCTAAACACCTCAGCCCACATCATATGCATGGGCAATAAAATGCGGGCTGAGGTGTGGGGATCCCAATGGAGTATGAAGAAGAGTGAATAGCAATAAATGCGCAGAGAGAGCACTGATTTTAAAAATTATAATTAAATCTTCAAAATGTTTTGCCAATAATCACCATTGGGTTAATTTTATAAGCTTTAGCTCACAGTGTTATTTTAAATTAACTATAGACATTATCATGTTCCAATTCATGATAATTTTTAGATTATACAAGCTTGTTTCAAAAACTTTGGCAAAGTGTCACCTTTGTGATGTACCGTGTATTCCAATTATGAGCTAGCATGAGTGACCTACGTACACACCGTACACAGGGCTGTCTTTAACAAAAGGCAAAAGGGGCAGCTGCCCAGGGCCCAGTCATTGTTGTGGGGCCCAAAGTGCAGCTGGCAAAGGTTGCTTTTGCACCTGGATAAGGGATAGGGAGCCTGCCAGGTGATTGGACTACAGCCTGAATCAGGGCAGCATGAACAGGGGGTGTCTGATGGGGAGGCCCTGAGTGTCTGTACTGGCTGCTGCATGTGTGTATTAGGGAACACAACGTCCAGAGAGTGTGGTCACTACATGCTTGTCTGTATGTGATGGGGGTCACTACTCTGTCTGTACAAGAGTTTTATGTTTTAGCTGTACCTGCCTCTTAAATCTGTACAGATTCTCCTTCTCCCCACCACCCCTCCTGTTTTACCTGCAATGCATGCCATCATCTCGAGCCTGTTTTGCCATGCACACCCACTTCCAAGAGTTATATTCTTTTCACAGTACTGAACTGCTTTATGCAAAGTGTCCACTGGTAGATATCATTAAAATTAGCATATCCTTCCACAAAGACAATTTGCATTTTTTACAGTGTATGTTGA
>NW_017306642.1:670415-674755 GCF_000935625.1 Nanorana parkeri | reverse complement strand
ACTGTATTTCTGTTAAAGACAGACCTGGAGAGACTAAGCGGAGGGGCTACATGACTGGGGGGAGGAATAGGTCTGGGAGAAAGGGTTAAAAATAAAGTTGGAATAGCTGCGGCTGGGGACATGGGTGGAGTGTTATGAGAGGCCTTTTTTGGGCTGTTGGGCACCCAAAGACCCTCTTCTCAGGTCAACCATTGTTTACAATATTATTTGTGTATATTATTTGGTTTATTACTTTTGGTTTAATAAAAAGGGCTGCTGTGGCCGTTAAAATCCATGTCGCGCAGTCCGTGTGTTTATTGGAGTTTTAACGGAGGGACAAAGATTGACGAATCCATCAGTCAAGATTTGATCTACCAAAAAAAGTTTTGGCTGAACATACACTTTATTGGCTATCCTTCACAAAACGTGGTTTAAACAGTAGACTAGAAGAGTTCTTGACTAGTCTTCCTAAAATATTTGTTTACCCTCCATACTCCTTGTGGACATCATTGTTACATTTCCAACACCATTTTGCTATGAACTTGTGCTGACAAATTCATATAATCATCCCAATATCAGCATCAGCATCACAGTTATAGAAAATATGGTCCAGGGGACAGGTTCAAGAGGTGGTGCCCAATAGGAGGGGTGAGCCAGAATATATAATATTTGCATGAACTTAATTCCACATGCTTGATTGCTATTTTCACCTTACCTTAAAATATTCGTTTATTGTTTTCATTTTAACTGAAGTGGAGGGTATATGAATTTTAGGTAATGCAATATGTGTCTTTAAAAAAAATAAAAATAGGGATTCCTTAAACAAGTTGTCATCGTCTGGCTTATATAGTAATGGTGACAAGGGTAGTGATATAGTCACCAATCAGATTTTGGCTTACTTAAATCATATCTCTGATGGACCCATTCCATTTGGTTAACCACGTTGTTGTATTGCCAGGATACTATTGATATTTTTTGACCAAATGTATTTACCACGGATATATCACAACATAATACTAAATCATAATTTAACAGTGGGTAAATGTAGGCATAGCATTCTGTTTAGGCCTCATTCACACGACAAACAGCCAGCCCATACAGATTTGTGCTGCGTACACAGCTGTATCGGGCCGCTGCTGGGTAGGACAGGTGATTGCACGCAGCAACCTGTTCTTCTCTATGGGAGTATGCGGCCATACGCCGCCGTGTGCTCACCCGAACTGCGCGTCCGTGCGGGTGTCCCTGCTCAGACGCATCACATGCAGCACCTGTCCTTCCCGGGAGCGGCACGATACGGCCGTGCACGCAGCACAGATCTGTACGGGCCGGCTGTTAGTCATGTGACTGAGGCCTTAGGCTTTACTTTTTTTTCTTCATATGTCTATAGGTTGAAGTTAATGGAAATGTGTCGTTTTTCAACCTGACTAACTATGTAATTATATAGTATCAAATCAAATTAGTCATATTAAAAGGTATAACATTATAGGATACCATAAGATTGTGCCTTTATGTAATAAAAAAAAGTGTAGTAAAAGTGTAGTAACTTATAGAATGAATGTAAAAGTCTTCTTTCAACTGTCTACATACCCTCTAAAATCTGAGTAGGTTTACAGCATCATTATATATGCCCTAGCTCTTTTTTTAAATCAACAATTATGCAATACGCTATTGTTGTGTCTTTTTTCACTTCATTGTCATCCCTCCATAGAGTCATTTTAGTGTCTTTTACTCACCAATTAAATGGTTTGATAATATTTGCAAAATATCAATATATCAATAACTATAATTTTTCTTTGCTTTCTCTATAGTAGTATTTTTATTCTGCGTGCGACAAACATATATAGATGTATAGGAGAACATGATCTGTTTTTAAGTGCTCACCATATGGAATGTTCTGTGACCTACGTCCCAATTAGCTGCTAAGGTTTTTCCTCTGAGAATACAATGGCAGGTTGCACAAATCACTAGGCAATTAGTGCTGAACATACCTTTTGCTGGGGAGAGTTAAAAGGATTAATACTTACATCTTAATCAATATTTCTGCCTCCTAGCTATGAGCTTTAATTGGTCCATAGTCATACTTCTTTTAAAGCTTAAAGTTTAGTGAACTGTGTAAAGCACACTTTATTTGGTGAGGGTGTGGTATTAATTTATTTTCTCAATGCCAATTATTTCGAGATTTGAACAGCACTGCCTCACTGCAGTCCCAGTTGTATCATAAGCCATGTGTGGTGCTGTGTGCTTTATGCAAAATACCTATTATACAAACCGCAGGATGTCATTCATAGGATGTAAGTAATCCATAAGTCAGACATCTACTTGTTAAAGTTAAAGTAATAGGTTTGAATGAAACGCCATGCTGTGTGTTGCATCCATATCTTCATTACCTATTTACATATTATTATTACTATTATTATTAATATTCAGGATTTATATAGCGCCAACAGTTTCCACAGCACTTTACAATATAAAGAAGACATTACAGTTACAATATAAATCAAGACAAGATGGTAAGGAGGGGCCTTCCTGTGAGAGCTTACAATCTAAAAGGGAGGGTCAAGTGATACAAGAGGAGGTAGCTGCGTGGGGATGAATTGTTTGAGAAAGTGATAGTTCAGTGGTTGGGTTGAGGCGGGGTAGGCTTCCCTGAACAGATAAGTCTTTAGGGATCGCTTCAAGGCAAACAGAGTAAGATATATATGGACAGGTTGGGGTAAGGAGTTCCAAAAGGATGGGAGAGACTCTAGATGTCACGATCCGGGATCAGGCTCAGAATCCAGTAGCTGAAACAGCAGGCAAATTTGTGGTATAACAGACTGAGTTTGGTACACAAGCAGATGGTAGTAGTATAAGAGCAGGCAGAAGCGTAGTCAGAGAACAAGCCGAGGTCAGTAGCCAAAGGTCTCAAGTATGAAGCAGAAGAGGATGAGAGTAGTCGGTGAATCAGCAGCCAAAGGAAGGTACACGTGTAGCAGTATGAGAGGATTGTATCACAGAACGAGCAGGAAGCAAGATATTGGCAGGAACACAATAATCTGGCAAACAGAAAGTTCAGAGGTATGGCTTAAATAGGAAGTTCAAGGGAGGAGCAAGGAGTCCAAAGTTCAGCAGAAACTAAGTTTAATTGAGTATTATACATGAGCGCTGGCAAGGAGCTATCCAAGGTTTCAAGGTGGCTCAGCAGGTAGAGCCACTGCCAAACACAGCAGAGGCCCTGGGCTAAGATCCTGAACCTGACACTAGAGAATTCCTGGAGGTGTGCATGGGAGGAGAGGACTATGGAGCTAGAGAGCAGGAGATCTTCGGAGAAGTGGAGGGGAGGTTTGATATATATATTTATTCTGTTTTCATGTCATAGTCTTTTTTTAAATTACATATTTTTTTGTGCACACCGATAAGACGAATCTAATAGAGCCTAAAGTGACACTAAACTCAGGAGTTAAATCTTAAAAATGGATTCAGGTACCTTATTAACAAAAATGTATCTTATTTGTGTATCACTCGGCTTTGGATCCTCAAATCATTTCTGAATTCATACTGCCACTGCTCTTATTTCTGAAGGGTGGCTACTTGCACAAATAAGCTACATTTGTCTTAATATTTAGGGCACTTGAATGCATTTTTAAGCTATAACTCCTGAGTTTAGTGTTACTTTAAAGGAAAAATATGGCGTTAAGTCTTTTCCCCATAGTTCTCCTTTGGGTAACGGGAGGACACAAACTAGCGTCCTCCCGTCACCCTAGGCTCAGTATACCGCGAGCTTTAGCTCGTGGTATACTAAGACGCCGCAGCTGAAGCGGATCCCAACAATTGTGCCGGGATCCGCCCAGCTGCGTGACTGACAGCTGGCTCTGCCTATCTATAGGCAGAGCCAGCTGTACCCGCCCCCTCCCCGTCCGATCCACCAGTCATCGCTGGCGGATCGGAGCAGGGAGGGGGGAATCCAGCACCTCCCATGTCACGGCAGAGAGCTGTGACAGGATCGAGAGGCGAGTGTTCGCTCACCTCCCGATCTACTGAGCCGACCTGTGACAGTCTCATTGTCACAGGTCGGCTAGAACTATGAGGTGAGTGAAAAGCACTCACCTCATAGTTCTCCTTTAAAGGAAACCTTTCCTAAGAGGTTTTGATTTTGCATATGCTAGTTGCCTGGCTTCCATGTTGACCCCCTGTTTTCAATATTTAGCGTTTTCAGGCCCATTCACACTATGGGGTCTATTCACGAAGTTGCCGAAGGATCTGGCCGTAGCTTCTGCCGATCCTTCGGCTAGCTTCGGCCCCAGGACCCCTTCGGTTCAGTAGAACTGAAGGGGTGCTGTACGGGCTATTCACAATAGCCCGTACAGCTCCCGATCATGGCC
>NW_017306642.1:666655-669335 GCF_000935625.1 Nanorana parkeri | reverse complement strand
CCCCTGTCACGGCAGAGAGCCGTGACAGGATCGAGAGGTGAGCGAACGCCAGTATGTGTTTGCTCACCTCCCGATCTACTGAGCCGACCTGTGACAGTCTCATTGTCACAGGTCGGCTAGAACTATGAGGAGAGTGAAAAGCACTCACCTCATAGTTCTCCTTTAAAGGAAACCTTTCCTAAGAGGTTTTGATTTTGCATATGCTAGTTGCCTGGCTTCCATGTTGACCCCCTGTTTTCAATATTTAGCGTTTTCAGGCCCATTCACACTATGGGGTCTATTCACGAAGTTGCCGAAGGATCTGGCCGTAGCTTCTGCCGATCCTTCGGCTAGCTTCGGCCCCAGGACCCCTTCGGTTCAGTAGAACTGAAGGGGTGCTGTACGGGCTATTCACAATAGCCCGTACAGCTCCCGATCATAGCCGAGCGGCTCAGCCGAGCCGAACGCATATGCATCGGCTCGGCTGAGCCGTGCCGAAAGCTGACAGCTGTAAATTCCAAATAAAGGTTTTTTTTTAATTGGAAAAGTAAACAGTGTAATGTGTTGAGACAGCACATCGCACTGGTGGAGCTTTGACAACACACTAACCCACTTGATAAAATTTAGCATTTTAAGGGACAGGCTAGTGTGAAGGGGCCCTAAGTGAAAACAAGTGTGCAAATAAGGACTTCTGACTTTTTTCTGACTTACGTGATCTGCAAACTTGTTCAGTCAGTAACTCAGAAAGTACTGAAACCTGTAATCAGTGAATTGGCCAGGTAACTAGCATATTCGGAAGAAGGTCAGCGTTGGTAGCTGACCTTCTGAGAAAAGGTTTGCTTTAACCCCTTTGCTGCTGGAGCCATTTTTACTCTCGTTAAAATGCACATTTTAGGCCTGGAAATGATTTTAAATGCCCCAAAATTATATATTTCTTGAAAGAAGAGACCCTGTGGAATGATATGGTGGCAGCTGCAATTTTGTATGTCAAATGATATTAGTGTGACTGTTTATCAAACCAAAATTTGTAGTAAGAAAATACATTTAAATTAATTTTAGTGCATACAAACACAATAAAATACCCAATTTGATGTAAAATATAAAGTAGGAGGTTGTATAAAGTAAGTTAGATACCAAACAAGTCAACCCTCAAAATTGTGTGCGCCCATTAAACTATGAAAAACCACTGTACCCAAACTGGCCATAGGTGATGCTTTAAAAGCCTTTAGTAACTGTGAATGATGCCCCTAAAATTATTATTCTTAATCTGTCATGTACAGCGATGCATAGCATGTGTGGTACAATTGTAATTTACATATGCTAGGGCACCTGATACTTGTGGTGGGTGGGGGGCTTTTAAACTAATTTTTTTTAGAGGGTTTTATCTTATTCTAATAAACTTTCATTTTTAAAACTTTTTTTCACTTAGGTGTACGTTTAATAAACCGTGATAAAAGTAGCTTTATCACGAGTTAACTTTACTCAGCAGATCTCTTTGTTTTTCTTGGCTGCACAGAGGCTTTTTAATAACCTGCGAAAAGAAAGCTTATCACACGAAACAGCTGTGAAAGGCTGAGATAAGTCGTCACGGTGATCAGTAGAGAAAGCAATGTTGGGAATGTATTCTGAGTTGCACAATGACATCCTTTGTGATAATCTACAATCCTCCTGACAGGATCGTAGTTTACTCTGCCAAACCACCCAATAACAATATTACAAAGCACCTCTATAGCAAAGTGCAAAAGTTATTTCTCCATTAAAATTATGAAAATTGCTAAAAAGCAGGATTTACATGTTCTGATTTGTTCAGCATGTACCAGTACAAAAACATGAATCAAACTACCAGAGGCAGCCACAATGTGAGGCAGTGATGGGGTTAAACATTCTAAAGGGGCACTCTGATTGAGCCAAGCAATGTAAGTGGGCACTCTGACACATGCTTGAAATTAGAATGTTTGGCGTCCCTGAAAAAAGCCTGCTGTCCCGAGATAGGTGCATCAGCACTCTGTGTGTGCAAACACACTAGCAGCAGGTATTAATGCATCATAAACGGCGGACTATGGTGGCGAAATGGTGTTACAGACTGTTATGTGTGGAGTGCAATGTTCACTGCATCTGCCTGTAAAACATGCTACCCAGACATCCTTCAAACTTAATTTGGTGGGCCTGTTTCTCTGAGCCTTTAACAACAAGCCCTAAGGTCACATGACCTTACTTACCTTTACCTCACACTACACAGATACAGTGAGGGGACTTGAAACTGCCACTGTCACTCTCATTAGGGAAGTGTGGCATTAAGACAGACTTCCCTCCTTTTCCCTCTCAAGGCTGTGACACACTGCAGGCGAAGCGAAGCCATCGCTGGCTGTTTACATTCAAAGCCGATTTCCCGTTCGTGCACGCGGCCTAGCGGCGTGCACGAGCGGGGCAGGTTAGGACATTTAAAAACGCCCACCCGCATTCCGTCCGGCCCTTTAAATACAACAGAAGGTGGTTAATTATTTAATTCATAAATATTCTTTGTTGATTATGAAATATAGTTCTATTATTTTAAATTAATTATTATTATTTCAATATTGAAATAATTAATATTTCATTAAATATTATTTATGTAATTATTACATAAAATAATGATTGCATTAAATACGTATTAGTTATTTATTTCATTACTAATTAATAATCAAATTAATATTTGATTAAT
>NW_017306642.1:661881-663923 GCF_000935625.1 Nanorana parkeri | reverse complement strand
TATATATAATATATATATATTATATATATAATAAATACATATACTATATATATTATAGTATATGTATTTATTTCTTTAAAACGTTAGATACCGGTAATAGCTGGATAGAATAGCACTAGGCTCTGAATAGAACATACCACTCAAACTTCTCCTGGAGGAGTGGAAACAGAGAAGAACTGAGTGACAGAGGAGGAGGTTCCTGTATCTTTGCTCACTGCTTCTCGAGAAAAAGGCCTTTATCACCAGGTCTGACAGGGTGCTAAATCAAGGGTACTTTTCACAATACTTATCCAGTGATAAAGCTGTTCTCTACTTTTCTCCCTTTATTAAACAGGTACATTCCCATTACTTTCTGTGTACTTATCACCAGGATGAGAAGAGGTGAGATATTTCAGTTCCTACCTGACTTATCACGTGTATTAAAAACACAATTTTCTAGACTTTACACTTTGCTAAGGTGAGAAAAGCCTTCTCACTGCTTATCACACTCTTTCACAGTTTATTAAACGTACACCTTAATGTGCTAGTACGGTGAAAAGGTTCTCTTTATGGTGACATCAGCAGTAGTGATGGGCCGAACGGGCCCTAGTTCGTTTTGAATTTGAACTTTAGAACATTCAAAAAGTTCGAATTCGTACTCAAACTAAATGCAAGTCAATAGGGGTAGAACTTTCAGAAATGATTATCCCCTTTAAGAGGGCTTATATGCAAGTTACTGGCCATAAAAAGGCCTGGGGCATGGGGGTCCGGGTACTGCCCTAGGGGACAGGAATCAATGAGAACAAAAACGTTTTTAAAGGAGCAGTGAATTTGACATCACTTAAAGGGTAAGAATAAAAATGAAAAATTCATTTAAAAATCATGCCGGGGGGGGCTTAAACTGCCTGTGAATTGGCGGATCTGTACGATGTATAGAACCTGCTGCAGTGACATTTAAAAAGAAAAAAATGACATTTCAATTGCCGGTAATTGGTTTTCCTTTAATCTTTTAAACAACTGCTTGGGGAGGCAGCCTGTCCTTTTTGGCCTTTCTGACATGATGGTTTATGCAATAGACTGCAAAAATCAACTGTTATAATAGACCAGTATGACTGCTATAGTACAGAACGCTGTATAGAACTCTGATATAGAACTCCGATATAGAACGCTGTATACAACTCTGATATAGAACGTTGTATACAACTCCGATATAGAACTCTCATATAGAACGCTGTATACAACTCTGCTATAGAACTCTGCTGTAGAACTCTGCTATATATTCTCTCTTTTTGAACTCCAGCAACACACTACGCAGGGCTGCGGTGTAATCGGTGTTATATAGTGTGCTGCTGGTACTTTGCTATGAGCCATGATTGGGCAAAGTCACCATGACTTTGCCCAATCATGGCTCTAACAGAGTACTGAGCCTTGATTGGCAAAGGCCTGCACCTGACCTGTGGTCAGGTGCAAGCCTTTACCCAATTAGGGTTTCACAAGGCGCATTGCCTTGTAGGATGTTGAGCGGTTGAACAGACCGCCGAACATCCTTATAGTTCGTGTGTTGGGCGAACACACGAACTAGCGATGTTCGAGTCGAACTCACGTTCGACTTGACCATACAGCCCATCCCTAATCAGCAGTCCTTTAGACCCCCTGATGCCACCTCATTTGAAGCTAATGGAGCACAGATCATGCTCCATTAACTTCTCTCCATGGAGGCCAAGGCAACGACATCCCTGCCAACCTTTGACATATGCTTGTGGGATAATATCAAAGAAAATTATTTTTAAAAAAGGCATGAAAGGCATACTTCCTGCAGCTATATGTCACACGGGGGCTAGGCATGCCCCCACTGCAACTTCCGCCACTGATTGGTCCAGGAGGAGGAGTGGTGCTCACAGTTTTGAGAGGGCTTGGGCAAACTCAGGCTCATCTCTACTCATCTCTACTCATTACTAGTTCATGACAGTCTGGGTTCAGATAAAGTGGGTTTTATAATGCTAGCTATCATTCAACCCAGAAGACATAGGACATGTTGTGACATAAAAATTACTGCCGGGGGG
>NW_017306642.1:658476-661439 GCF_000935625.1 Nanorana parkeri | reverse complement strand
ATACTATAGATATATATATATATATGTATATATTGAGAGAGAGAGAGAGAATTATTTTAAAAATGTAGTATTAATACTTCCTTCAATTTAATTCCTGACTGTTCTTCTTTAAAATGCCTTTTGATATCTTCATAAGTACTTTATTATCCCATAAACCAGAAACATACAGCTGTACAAATGTAACTCATGTGACTGTGGGAGTTCATTTGAACTTTAGAACATTCAAAAAGTTCGAATTCGTACTCAAACTAAATGCAAGTCAATAGGGGTAGAACTTTCAGAAATGATTATCCCCTTTAAGAGGGCTTATATGCAAGTTACTGGCCATAAAAAGGCCTGGGGCATGGGGGTCCGGGTACTGCCCTAGGGGACAGGAATCAATGAGAACAAAAACGTTTTTAAAGGAGCAGTGAATTTGACATCACTTAAAGGGTAAGAATAAAAATGAAAAATTCATTTAAAAATCATGCCGGGGGGGGCTTAAACTGCCTGTGAATTGGCGGATCTGTACGATGTATAGAACCTGCTGCAGTGACATTTAAAAAGAAAAAAATGACATTTCAATTGCCGGTAATTGGTTTTCCTTTAATCTTTTAAACAACTGCTTGGGGAGGCAGCCTGTCCTTTTTGGCCTTTCTGACATGATGGTTTATGCAATAGACTGCAAAAATCAACTGTTATAATAGACCAGTATGACTGCTATAGTACAGAACGCTGTATAGAACTCTGATATAGAACTCCGATATAGAACGCTGTATACAACTCTGATATAGAACGTTGTATACAACTCCGATATAGAACTCTCATATAGAACGCTGTATACAACTCTGCTATAGAACTCTGCTGTAGAACTCTGCTATATATTCTCTCTTTTTGAACTCCAGCAACACACTACGCAGGGCTGCGGTGTAATCGGTGTTATATAGTGTGCTGCTGGTACTTTGCTATGAGCCATGATTGGGCAAAGTCACCATGACTTTGCCCAATCATGGCTCTAACAGAGTACTGAGCCTTGATTGGCAAAGGCCTGCACCTGACCTGTGGTCAGGTGCAAGCCTTTACCCAATTAGGGTTTCACAAGGCGCATTGCCTTGTAGGATGTTGAGCGGTTGAACAGACCGCCGAACATCCTTATAGTTCGTGTGTTGGGCGAACACACGAACTAGCGATGTTCGAGTCGAACTCACGTTCGACTTGACCATACAGCCCATCCCTAATCAGCAGTCCTTTAGACCCACTGATGCCACCTCATTTGAAGCTAATGGAGCACAGATCATGCTCCATTCACTTCTCTCCATGGAGGCCAAGGCAACGACATCCCTGCCAACCTTTGACATATGCTTGTGGGATAATATCAAAGAAAATTATTTTTAAAAAAGGCATGAAAGGCATACTTCCTGCAGCTATATGTCACACGGGGGCTAGGCATGCCCCCACTGCAACTTCCGCCACTGATTGGTCCAGGAGGAGGAGTGGTGCTCACAGTTTTGAGAGGGCTTGGGCAAACTCAGGCTCATCTCTACTCATCTCTACTCATTACTAGTGGGGGGGGGCAGCAGCCTGTTCTTCTCTATGGGAGTACACAGCCGTATGCCGCCCTATGCTCACCCGAACTGCACGTCCATACGGGTATGGGTGTCCCTGCTCGGAGGCAGACGGATCTTTCAGACCCAAATACCGAAAAACGGAAAAACTAAAAATCCGAATGAAAATTAAACAAAACAATTTTTTTGACGGCGCACATGTCCAGTGTGCACCAAGCCCAGGCATATCACTTTTCTTTACTAGATTAACTTGCGATCTTCACCTTAAAATACATTTTTAGGAAACAGTGGAGCCACATGTATTCATCATAAACTTTTGTGGACATGACAGATTTTGCAGTCACCATACTATAGATATATATATATATATGTATATATGGAGAGAGAGAGAGAGAATTATTTTAAAAATGTAGTATTAATACTTCCTTCAATTTAATTCCTGACTGTTCTTCTTTAAAATGCCTTTTGATATCTTCATAAGTACTTTATTATCCCATAAACCAGAAACATACAGCTGTACAAATGTAACTCATGTGACTGTGGGAGTTCATGGCATGGTGAGACTTTTGTGGATCCTAATAGCTCACTAAAGCAGTGTGCTCACTTACTACCTCAGACAACCACAATGAAGCAATGCAAACCTTCTTCGATAAAAAGATTCACTTATCTACCCAAGCATTGGTGACACAGAGGTCATCCTTAACCCATAACTCCTGCCCTGGATGACAGTTGACAGATGGAGAATAAGGCTGTTGTTTTCCGGTAGCATTATATGCATTAGTGCACTCTAGTGCCGTTTATTCCTAAAAGCACCCCAATGCACCTTGCCAATGTGTTTTGTAGTGCATGGAACCACTACTGTATATTCAGGAGATAACATTAGTAGACATGTTTTGCAAATGAAGTATAGAGGTGCTGGAAGTTTCACACCCCGGGTTCTGGTATAGAAGAAAAAAGATGTTTCCACAGTGGGGTGTGCAAATACCCAAGGGGAAGGAGAAAAATGGGGCTTTTAAGAAACAATTCCAGACCTCAAAGGTAAAATCTTAGAAAAACATTTATTTGGAATACCATTTTAAACATTATTTTAACATAAAAAGAAAAAAAAGTTAATAGTAAAAAAAAACTATATGCGTGTGCAGGCGTATTTGAATTAAAAGGCTGTAGTATTCTGCTCTTGCAGCATGGTGTGTTGCTGCCTTTCTCCCAGACGTCACATGCCTGCCGCTATTGCTTCCCGCCTGACGGCCACAGTGTGCTTCTCCGACGCGACCTCCCTGTCTGTTTGTATGTGGCAGTCCATGCCCGATAAGATCAACTTCGGTCTGAATCTGAAACAGTTGCTTTCTTCTCATTATACCTCCGTACCTCTGATCAATTAATCGCGAAGATATATACATATACACAATATATATATAT